>NC_048596.1:136261453-136561453 GCF_003668045.3 Cricetulus griseus
ATTATGGCTAGCCACATGGAGAACAAATTGGGCCACAACTAATTCTCCCCTACAGATTGGCAACCTGCCTGGGTCCCCTTACAGATGGAGCAGGCAACTTAGTCCCACCAACTTCCCCTCCTACAGATTGGCAACCCTCTTGTGTCCCCTTATAGATGGAGCAGGCAACTAGATCTGACCAAGTCTCTCTCCTACAGACAGATTGCAGAAGCTGCAGCCTGAAACTCTGAAGTCAACAAGATTTGGTCGTCCCCTCAATCCTTGTCTCCTTCTATATATATATGCATATTTATATAATTCGCTAGTGAATTGAACATAGGACCTTTACATTTACACAATTACCAGAAACAACAGAACAGAAAAAAACAAAACTGATACAGCAACAAAAAGCAGGCAGGCAGGGTGTGAATTGCAACAAATCAGATAAAACAGATAACAAACAAACCTGCTCAACTGCACAGTCACACAGCCTGTTCCAACCCCCAGCCTTCATAGAAACAGAATAGACAGAGACAGGGCCAGCAGACAGTAGACAAGGCAAAACAGGGTACCTGCTTACCTCCAAGATCGACTGCACTCAGGTGAGGGGTTGTCAGGAATCTAGACAAGGCCCCAAATTAAAGATCCCGGGGAGGCTCAGGCCTCCAGGATCTTGGTCCAGGACCAAAATGACAGAGTCAAAAGCAGTCAAAAGAGTCAAAAGAGTCAAAACAGGCAGAGTCAAAAGCTTGATTCAAACAGAATGAGCCTTTAAGGCAGTTGTTTAAGGAGCTAACCCCATGTTGGCTCGGGCCTTTCATCCATCCATCATGACGATAGGCAAGGAACTATGCTGCAAAGATATGACATAGAGATTTTATAGGGCACCCTAAAGGAGATTGTCTAGGGGTATACATAGGCTCAGGATTGGTGCACCTCCAGGCTTGGAGGGTTGGCCCTGTGTTGTTTGTTCAACTGGTTGTTATGGCCCATAGGTCCTCCCAGGGTGATTGCTATGCTCTGTGCATCATTGCTGTGCATTTGTCTGTAAAACACAACCAGAGGCTTAAAGCATAGCACCACCAGCTAACTTCAGATGGGTGCGTGCATTGAAGCAGGCATCTGACCTTCAAGTGACCAAGGCAAGTTGAGGCAAACACGTGTTACTGTCATGGCTGCAGAAATAGGAAGGCATCTGACCTCCTTGTGACCAAAGCAGGGTCAGGTAAGCACTTGTTAGACTGTCATGGCTGCTGAAATGGGAAGCTGGTCCCTTCCCTCACCATCACTCCCTACATTTTGTTTCATCATTTAAAAAACTCCATGTATTTTCTGTACTGGCAAAAAAATATGTCTGATATAGGATTTGATATTTTTAAATATACACATTCAAATTAAAATATGCTTGTACTACTTAACCATTTTATTCCTCCAAATGTCTTCTTGTTCCCCAACTACACTAGTTCTCTTTCAAATTCATGGTCTCTGGATTCTTTTATTTAATCATCTGAGTCTGAATCATGTAACTTGTATGTCTATGACTCAAGGGATTACCACTTCTAGGACACCTACTAGGACCTATTCCTTGGGAAGATTACTTTTATTTTAATGCTTTCAGCATTCTGTAATTGCTTGTACTCTTCTATCTAGGGTTGATTTGTGGTATGATTGTCTCTTTCCATGTTAGCATATGGTAGTATTTATTCTTAGCCTAGCTCTCACAACATAAGAAAGGAACAAGTGCACTTCCAAAATATAGAAGCAAAGTTCTATTGTAGTAGTGAATGTTACATTTGGAGAAAATACCCTTATAAAACAAAATGATTTTATTTTGTAGAAGCCATGAGGAAGTAGCTACTACATTGGATGTAATTCTGTCAGCTGTCTTGAGATGGACTTTTAAGTTCTTGGGATTTTTGGCATTTGTTTCTTTTGTTTGTTACATGGTTTGTCTGTGTAGCCCTGGCTATCCAGAAACTAGCTCTTTTAGAACATCGTGGCTTTGAATTCTCAGAGATCTACATGCCTCTGCCAATCCAGTGCTAGGATTAATAGTTTGTGCCACCAATGCCCAGCTTCTTAGTCTGATCTTTCAAAAAATTCTATTACTAAATATCTTATTGCCTCAAGCAATTCATACAAAATAATGTGTCATAAGGTAACAAGATAAAAACAGGCAAATTGCTGACTTCTGTTCTTGTGTGTAATGCTTGTTGGCTCAGATGGTGGAGGCACCAGCTGGACATCTGCTAAAATATCAAGAATTGCTGAGATGATATGTTAATTATGGCTCAAAAATTTATAATTTGTGGGTTTGCCTTTAGAATTCTTAGCCTAGCAATTGCTGAGTGAATACCCCTCCAAAACTGTACTATTGTCTGGGTTGGACTTTTTAATAAGAAGCTTCTAATTTCAAAAACAAAACAAAAATTGAGGCATAAGGGTAATCGACACTATCAGAATATAACAGAAGTGTGGTAACAGAATTTCTCAGAGTATAAAAACTAGATATTCTAAAATGGAATATTCCACTCAAAGGGAAAAACTACGACAAAAGCAGCTTGAAGAAAGTGCCGCAAACCAGTAATCAGAATTTGATCAATATGAAAGAGAACTATATTTAATTCACTCTTTGAAATTCAATATCCCTGCCTCTTTGACAAAAAGCAGGGAGGGGGCAGAGATAGATGAATCAGCATCTCTGTGGCAGATCTCCAAGAACTGCAGTCATTTGTTTCCATTCCAGGGTTTGAGATCTCTCTCCTCATTGGTTCCTGATGCATCTCTAAATGTATTCCCTCCTCCCTGGGAGGCAATCTGATGTAATAAAAATGTCTGCACAGGAGGATTTTTTCCAGTCAGGGTCCTGGCTAATATCCAGCTCTTAGCTGGTATTAGTCAAACCCTGACTGCAATAGACTCCAGAGTAGGGAACCTCTCCCAGACACCTGCACGAGACAGAGACAATATAAACCTAGGATAGGCAGAGTTTGGTGGGAAGTCCCATGCTGCCCTGCTAAGTCACTCTCTCTATTTGTAGTGCAAGTAATGTACTCTTAGCTCAGAAGCCTCTGTTTGTTCTTTCATATCGGCTATTCCATTGAAATTTTGAATCCTGCAATATGTGCAACGGAGATTTCCTTTTGAATCAGTATCTGACAGAAACGTTTCTTGTGTTAATCATATGGGTCACTGTAAGATACAATATAAAATGATTATGTAGGGAAGAATTCTTACTTAGCCATCTAGGGCTTTTTGTATTTCAAATGTCAGCATCTTCAAATAAGAGACATCAGAAAACAATACAAGCCAGCTCTAATTGGCAGCCATGAAGCATATTCAGCAATCAGAAATCAGAGAGGCAGGGAATTTCATTAGATAGCCAATATATAGTCACAAAGAACTGGATCCCTACTTACCCAAGGAAGCTTTTCTCTTTTGTTTATTTTATTCAGTGCTTAGGATTAATTGTATTTCCATTCTCATCCACTGTATTCTGTGGTATCTGCTGCTGGACATGTTAAGCTGGGTGGGAGAAATGAGTCAGCAGCTCAGAAGGAGATCTCAAAGCTTTCCTAAGGATTTGCTTTCTATTGGTGGGATTGATAGGACTCTTCTTATTGGTTCATGCTCCAAATGACATTTGAATGCACACAGACCTACAATGCGAGGCAAGGGGAGCATATAAGTTGTCAGAATTACAGTCTCTTACCAGACACATGTCTGCATTCTAGTTCTTATTAGCTCTGGGAGATTACAAAAACCCAACTATAAATTGACACAGGCAAAGGAAACTGTTCCTGACAAATACAGAATATAGAGCCCATGGATATTAGCAATTTTTGTTTGTGTTTGATTCCTTGTATTATAGCTCTGATTCATTGATTCTTTCTCCGTGAATCAAGGAGATGTCTGTGCCTTGAAATACGGGCTATCTTGAAAAATTTGACTTCCCACTATTAGACCGAAAGTACTGCAGTATGTGCAAAAATAATAATTCTTGAATCTTTAGTAAATCGCAATGAATAGGAAAGGCTTCTCTTTACTCCCCTCTGGTGGAAACCTTGTTGTAACACTTATGGCATTGAAAATTTATTCATGAAATTTATAAATTGCTGTGTTCTATATCAACTTTTGCCTGAATAAACTATTTGTGTTCATATCAATATTTCATTAGGACTCAGTTTACTTCTGTATGCCTCTTGCAGAATGAAAGAAATTCCTTTTGAATATCTATCAGCATTCTCGCCCCAGGACCTGGCTATTAAAACAGCTTTTGGTTTTCCTTACATCTCATAGTCATGATCACAAACCTCATAATTGTTGATATTTTCTCAATTTTTGGACACAATGGCAAATATATAGTTAAAGATCATGAGAGAGTGCAATTATGTTGTTGCTAACGTTTAAGCAACTAACATGCTTGTTAACCTTCCATTGTGTCACCTGAAGCTTCTAAATGGCAGCAAATGGATTTCTTTGCTATGATGACATAAGCAACATCAACAATAGGTTCTTTCTCTCATTAATGAAGTTCTTCATATTTTTTTCAAATCTTCTTTGAATATCAAATGTGTCCCTATATGCATCCCTTTGGCCAAGAACAAAACCAAATAAAATATTACTGACATCTGAGTTAGAACACTCTCTTATCCCTTCACAGTATAAGGAATCTAGTTTTCTCAATAGCCATACTATGATTCATTTCAAGTACTTCATAACAATTATATTAGACCATATAAGTGTATATGTTGAGTTTTCTCCTATAAGTTACATGTATGTATGTAAATGCATGTTTACATTTTGTGGGCATATCATAGAATTTCTTGCATGCTAATTTTATTTGCATCACTTCATGCTTCTTTTTGTTTCCTCCTTCAATACAATATCTGAACAATAAATGTTAAATTAAAATGACTAAAAATCCAATGATTTTTTATCAATATGTAAATATACACATAACAATACAGATTCTATACAGATTGTCATTATTTATAACAGATTTAACATTGACATTTTGGAATTAAAAAGACTAAAGCATTTATACTCCAGTAGAAACATATCTTTTCTATTTTACTTTCGATATATGCCCTTGAATTTTCTGCTAATTGTTGTAATTGAGAAGTGTCCCATCTAATTTTGCATTACAATTTGTGATGTCATTGTACTAACCATTTTTGGTTGTTTCTTTGCTTATATTTTCTTTGTATCATGTTTCAAAATTCCAAAACTTTCTGTTTTTAATTCCCTATCCTTAGAAGATACTGGCTTCACGACAGATGGCATTTTCCTTTTGATAACAACCGTTATATGAACATTGCAGGGAATATTTTCTGAGTCTAAAAATGAAAGTGGATTGTGCAGATTAATCAGTTGTCCTTTAAGGATACAGTGCAAGTTATTGGCCATTTCACGAATTGGGAAAGTGTGTAACTATGATGCAAAATGGTGTTTGTTTTTCAGACAGTTACAATTAAACTTCCCTGTAGGTGTAAGGATAAATATTCAGGATAAATTTGATAATAATATGGCTTCAGGGAAGATAGAGATGATTGTTCTGTTTTTTGTCCACTATCATTCTACCAATGCAGGGGAATTTAGGCTATTATTTTGCAAGTTTTTCTTCCTGTCAATCATACATGACCACATTGCAAAAAAAAAAAAAAAAACTGTACAAAATTCAGACAAGTTTGGGTCACAACCAGTAACCCCATAAATGCCTAATGGTTATTAGGTTATTACATTTGAAGAAGCCACTAAAAGCCTCAAATTTGGCTTGATTTTTTGTAGAATTCTTAAATGCAGTTTTGCCAGTTTAAGCAGAATGTTTGTAAGTTTATTGGCTACTGAGTAATTTACAGTATATCCTCTGTGTCATAATAGTGAATAGAATTGACAAAATGAACTTATTTGTAAATAAACCATGATAGAACACATTTTATACAAATGTGTATAAATCTACATTATGTACAGCAGATTAAACAGCATTCCTTTTTTGGATGTATTTGTGGGTTAAAAAAAAAGCAGAGACACAGGTATGTGTATATTTTTAAGCACACTGACTCCTCACTGTTACAATTTTCTGACTGGAACTTCTTCTATTTTAACTTCTTTTTTCATTTATTTTTCATTGCAAGAGAAAAATTTTCAACTGTTCTCTCAGTTGTAGGAGTATGTAGCTCAGCCTAATGCATGTGGTTCACCATGGTAGTGTTCTATGAGTGTGAACTTCATAACTGAGGCACCAGGGATCCATGCTTATAACCACAGCTATGGCAAACTCTTGTAAGCATGCTCATTCTGAATATCATACTGATAACTTCCCAGAGTGCCGCTTTGCTGTCGTTTCTCTTTTTTAATGTGATGCTCCTTTTTAAATTATTAGTTCATGTTTTCCATTCTAGGCCCAGTTCCCCACCATCCCCTCCTCCTACTGCCCCCATTTACCCACAGACTTCCATCTCCACTTAGAGAGCCTAAGGCCTCCCCTAGGAAGTCTACTATTCTTTCCCATCATCAGGTAGGTGCAAGAACATGGCTCCCCTCCTGGTCTAGACTGAGCAAGTGTTCTCTTCATATAGAATGGGGTTCACTAAGTTATATTGTACATTACTGTTATATCTTAGACCATTGCCAATAGCCTCATACAGTTCCCTAGCTGCACCAATATCTCTTATTTCATGAAGTCTGGTTCATCTATGCAGGCTTCCAGATTTCAGACCAGAGAGAGTGATGTCTTAAGTTTGTCTGGCCAGCTGAATATGTGGGGTTACCCACTACTGACTTGAGTCCTTTGTCCATATCATCTCCATTCCCTCACTTTGGTTGTACCCAAGATATAGAAAAAAATCATACAGAGTGAGGTAACCCAGACTCAGAAAGCCAGATATGGTACCTAGTCTTTCATAAGTAGATACAAGTCATAAAACAGCTGACGCCCAGCCTACAATACTCAACACCCAAAAAGCTAGCAACTGTTCCAGAAAGTGATGGAAGAAGATGCAGATAACCAAAACTAAATATTCTGTAGGCCTTCTGCAAATAGTTATTCCCTGCTTATTCATTGGCAAGCAGAAACCTTTTGTCTGTAAAGCAAGTTCAACTCCTCAGTATTCTCCTTAAGACTCCTAGAATTCAATCTTCTTCCCAACAACCACACCATTGGATCTCCCACCTAACATAACCTGTCTAAATCTAAGCCAGTTAGCTTCTTTATTAAACCTATCACAGTGACATATATTCATACAGTATAAATGAATAATCCATACTCTGCTATGTACTTTTACACACACAATCCCTATTTAATACAATTTATTTATATGCTGGTTGACACATAAGATTCCTGACTTCCCATCTCTTTTAAAAGTTTTATGATTAAAACCTCAAAATAAAAATTTTGGAAAATAATATTTTATATATTTTATGTGTACATTAAGTCTAAAATATCTGTTTCATATATGTTTCACACATTAAGCAGTGATTATCTTCATTTCTCAGGCCTATAACCTTAACAACACCTCAATTACCTGGAAGGTGAAGCTCAGTGTTGATGTTTAATTTCATATGACATGCTTGTCCATGATCTATAGTTGCCTTAATATATTGAAAAGAAAGTTGGAAAATGCCATGTGAATTTTGAAGCATATAAACATGGTGAATATGACATGTTCAATCAAGAGATTTTAGGCATGATTATAATTTATTTGATACTGCATTGAAGGAGAGAAATTGTCTGTGGTGCAGAGGTATCCCTAAGTCAACTGCAAAGTTTATGGGCAGAATAGGTGCATACTGGAGTTCCATTGTCTTAATCAAAACTTCACACTAACTCAGGAACAGAATATGCAGGTATTTCCTCTATCCTCTTCTTACTGCAATATATGTGCAGGGAAGACAGAAGAATTGCCAAGGCAGTTGAGACTTTGATGCCATTTACAATAATTTCATCAAATAGAATTTAAAGTGGAGTAACAGAGAGAGCCAGGCCATAGTTCGATTGCAATAAGGATACAATGGTCTAAACAGTGGTTAGCAATTTGGTCTTTGAGTTGTATTCGTTTTGCTATTTTATTTTATGGATAAATTGTGGAAAGCCAGGAAGACATAACCTTCAGGAACAAGTTTCTTTAGAAATTTGTAAATCTAGACTATATTCTCAGAATTCTGCTTTCCTTTTATTTTACTTTATTATGTTATTTTTAAAATTGCAATGAGACTTATTTGGAACTAGAAACAAGCTTCATTTACACGTTAACCCAGTTCCTTACCCCTCCCGTCCATGCCCCAAACCTTCTACCCAATCCTATTTCCTCTTCTTCTGTCCTCTTCACTCCTCCCCCTGTCTTTCAATCAGCTCCCTCTCTCCTATCCCCATGTTCTCAAATAGCACAGAAGATCCTTTCCACATATCCGGAGGAACATGCATTCTTCACTTGAGATGCTCAGTTTTTCCTTGTTCCCTTTTGATATGGATTGTAGGCTGGTAATCATTTGCTATATGTCTAAAATTCATATATGAGTCAGTATGTACCATGTTTGTATTTTATGACAGAATTACCTTACTCAGGATGGTTTCTTCTAGTTCTTCTTGTTTTATGTTGAGGTCAGGAAGACAAAAGGACAGCCCACACAACGGAAAAAGATCTTGACCAAACCTGAGAGAGGGCTGTTATCCAAAATAAAAATGAATTCAAGACTAGCCAACAAACACAAAACAATGAAATTAAAAAGAGGGCTGTAGAAATCTGTAGAGAATTCTCCGCAGAAATGATTACATCTAAATTCATAATATATATAAGTATGTAGGTGACTGTGACTACTATGTGTCTCTGAAGCAACTGCAAAATGTTGTGCTAGTTAAGATACTGTGCTTAGCTTTATTGAAGAATGTTAAGGCATATGCGCAGAATTTTACTATGAAGTTTGATCTCGATAATGTTGAATATTAAATTTAGAATTTCTGTTCTCCAACTTTAATATCAAACAATTTTTTCTTACAAATCATATGGAAGCCCATTTATTACTCATGCTGCTGCTCCTATTCACTGAAATGAATTGGAGAAACACAAGAAGAAAGAGTAAAACACTGTGAGTTTAATATATTCGTGAAAGAATCAGAAAACATGTAAAGAGAAAGATGTTTTCCTAATTTCTCCTAATTTTCTGTCTAGTACTTCCAATTTTTCATTAGCAAATTCAAAATAAGTAGCAAGAATTTAAATGCTAAAATTGACATTGTTTCATTTAAAAATTTCCTGATAACGTGAAAATAAACATAGATTATCAAAGGTTTTTTCATTACATATTTTATTCTCTCTGTGTGTACTAGAGGTTACTTGTTTGAAACCCAACACTATTTTAGTCTAAGAAAGAATAGACAGGAGTTTCATCTATGCTGTACTTATGGTGTTATATGTGACATGAATGTCTTTGCACTTGCACATGTTCTGACATTTAATCCGAAAATATTCAATGTATTCAGAAAATACATTTTAAAACTGGAGGAACACACAGGACCATATATAACTAGGGAGGGAGGAGGACAATTTGACCTGTATAGTGGACAGCAGCGTGGGTTCCTACTTTCAAACATTATGCTGTTTCGTTTTTCTTTTATGTTTTTAGAGTGAACACCTAGGGAGACATATCAGTCAGTAATATGCTCATTTGGATATTTCACATACAATATGTCGATGAATACTAATTTTCAAAATGAGGCATACTTGTATTCAAAAATACTAATACATAAGAGAACTGTGGTAACAGAAATTTATCTGAGTATACAAGTCTATTTATTGTAGAATGGTATATTTCAGTCAAAGGGAAAAACGTATTGCAAATCAGTATTTTTTTTAATGTGCAGCAAACCTGAACTTTTTCACTATGCAAGCAAATCACATTTAATTCTGTCTTCCGAATTCAATATTCATGTTCCTTTGATAAGAACAGGGAGGGGAGAGAGGTAGATGAATCAGCAGCTCCTAGGAAAATCTCCAAGGACTGCAGTCATTGGTTTCCATCCCAGGGTTTGTGATCTCTCTAATGATTGGCTCATGATGCATCTCTAAATGTATTCCCTCCTCCTTAGGAGGCAATCTGATGTAATAAATATGTCTGCACAGGATTATTGTTCCAGTCAGGGTCCTGGATAATATCCAGCTGTTAGATGGAATTAGTCAAACCCTGACTGTAAACAATTCGAGACAAGGAAACTGTGCCTGAGACCTGCAGGAGACAGACAATATACACCTAGAATAGGCAGGAATTCAGTGGGATTTCCTGTGCTGTGGTGCTGAGTCACTTGGTGATGTTTGAAGTGTAGGTAATGTGCTCTTGTCTCAAAAGACCTTGTTTCATCCTGAATATCTGTTATACTTCTGCATGTTTTGAGTTCTTTACTATCTCCAGGACATTTTTCTTTTGAATCACTTTCTGGCAGAAACATGTCTAGGATTGATCATATGGGACACTGGACCATAAATTATAAAACAGAGAGTGCAGAGGGAGACATAAATCAGAAGGCAGGATGGAGAGCTCTAAGAGCTGTACTCATTTGTTTCCATGTCTGGCTTTCTGTTCTCTAGCCTGATTCGTCCCTAATGCATGTCTAACTTCATGCCCTCCTCCAATAGGAGACATTCATCTCTAATAAAAATGACAGTACTGGAGGATTTTCCCAGTCAGGCTTCTGGCTTAAGTTCAGCTCTTAGCCGTACTTAGGCAAAGCCTGGCTGATAACAGCCCCAAAGAAGGAAGAATGTCCCTGATGTCTGTAGTGGCAAGGGCAATTAAAACCTAGGATATGGTAGGTGAATTTTGCCATTTCCCACAACCCTTCCATGAGAAACTGCTCCTCTATGCTGGGAAGAAAGTGAGCCTCTGTCTCTGAATTCAAGGCTTCAGCTTTTGTTTCTGTGATCACAGGCCAATTCTTGGAGTCTGAACTATGAGCTAGGAAGATTTACTTGTAACAAAAAACATGCTTGTGCTGTTTAATCGTGTCCTTACAGGACACAGTATGAATGGCTATGACACAGTATAAATGGCTATGATAATTACTTAGGAATCTGAGACAATATGTATTTCAAGTTTCATATTCCATAAGTAAGTGCATTTGTGAAATCTAACATAGCATCCAAATTCATTACATGCCAGCTGCAGCAGACAGCACAGAATCAAAATCAGCCATCAGAAGGCAGAGATGGAGGATTTCATTGAGATAGTCGGGATACAGGCACAAGCAGGAGGATAAATTTCTGCCCTGCTTAGCCCAGGATGCTTTTTCTTTGGGTTATTATTGTGTTTGGGCCTTGTATAAATGATTGTATTTCCTGTCATCCATTTTATGTTTCATTTTTTCCCAGCGGCAACATAGTTTAGTTGGGAGGGAGAAATTAATCAGCATCTCAGAAGGAGATCTCCAAGTGTGCCTCAGGAATTGCTTTCCATTTGTGGAATTGAGATAACTCTCTTTAAGGTTAACATTCCTAATTACATTTGAATGAACACAGAGCTTCATAGAAGGGAATAGGAACTTACAAGTGGGGTTAAAGTGTATGTAAGATTAGATGCTGTGTTTGCAAGTCTATTTTCAAGTAATTACTATAAAGCTACGCATGATATTACTTAGTCTAAGATAATCAAAAACTGTAGGATTTAAAACATGAACTTTGCATGATCTTGCATGTTGGCAGAAGGCAGAATGAAAAATGAGAGCTGCAAATGAGTTAGACATAAGCTTGTCTGAGGTTATTTCCAAAAGAAATTCATCTAGAGGATCATAGAGGATCATATCATGAGTAGTTAGGAAAAAAATACAATGATTTGTAGAGTACTTAACAAGCAGTGTAGTCTCTGATTTTACCTCATCATGTTATATTTGTCGTTATAATTTGGGCAGCCAGATAGACAACTTAGTCAGCAGCATGCTCATTTAGAAATTTATAAACCCCAAATACACCAATGAATTCTCACATTGAAAACCAGGCAACCCTTTATTCTAAAATTCCAGGACATAAGAGAAATGTGGTAATAGGAAGTTCTCTGAGTACACATGACTAGGTATGCTAGAATGGTACATTCCACTGCAAGAAGTAAACCTATCTCAAATGTGCATAAAGCCAATATGTGTTTTATAAGGACATTTGACTCAGAAATTATCAACATCAAGAAAGAATCACATGATCCTTTTTCTATATCTTGCCCTCAAAAATTCTAGTTTGCCTATGGACAGGATTAATTCCGGCCAACTCTTCTTAGATTTGCTCTTTGATTTAATGACATAATGAATGAGGAGGACAGTTGTATAATCTTTCAGTCATGCTTGCTATGAGGAGCTGTTCATCTTCAAGTAGGTGTTTACATATTGATGGACAGATAAGTGAACTGCCTGAAATTAGATTTAATAAAGACAGAAAAAAATCTCAGCTTCCAATGTAAACATGATATTGGCAATTTGAGAGAAATTCTGTTCATGGTAATACTATGGATTCTTCAAAATATATCATTTAAATGATAATATTCATGGTTATTTTGTTAATGCAAATAGCATTTGAATAATAAATCATTAGAGAAATCTGCAAATCTAAAGTGTCAATCACATAGTAAACTATATAACAAACACAAGTATTGATAAATTAACATATTTAAAATTATTCCTTTCTACAATGAATTAATGTTTTATTTCATTATGAAGATAACATGTGGAACTATAATTAAGCTGGAACTATTAGGTAAAATTCTTGAAAATAGAATTTTGTATTGAAGCCAAGCAGCTATTAATGTAACACTCTGACACATAGGAATATATTTTATACTATATCCACCTATATAAACTTTTTATCTTTATTATAGTTACATAATATATTATACAATTATATATAACATAACATATAGAGTATTCATTATAAGTATATTTCAACTTCATAAACAATGCATAGATATAATATGAAACTTAGAAATCACAATAATAGCAGCCCAATTCCCTGGCAGCCCACAGACACAATCAGACACATGAAGGCAGGAATGGCAGCTTTACCTTATGTAGCTAGAATCTAGGCAATAGCAGCTGAAATCTTGAACATCAAATCTGACTCCAAAACGAAAATACTTTTGTTTCTAGTTTTCCACACAGGTTTTCACTTTAGGTTTTTTAACATTCTTTGAGGACAGAATGGCCCTGAACTCAAAGAGATCAACCTGCCTCTTCCTCCAAAATCCTAGCATTAAAGGTGTGTGCCACCACCACCTGGTCATTAGACAATTTTTTTTTACTATTAAATCAGTGGCAGAGCAAAAGGAAAATTACATTTTATCCTGTTTTCTACATTCTGTTAAACTGTGTCTTCTACAGCATACAGTGAGGAGGGAGATGTACATCGTTAACTATGACTGAGAACTCCAAGAAATCTACAGCCTTTTAATTTGCACTAATAAGTTTGAGAACTCTCTCCGTATTCATCCCTAATGCATCTGTATTTGAATGCTTGTTTCCTGCAATAAGACACAACCCCATCTAATTAAATTGTCTGCACTTGAGGATTTTAAAACTCAGCCTCCAGGTTAAACTCCAGCATAGAGATGCATTTAGCCAACACCTGAATATAAACAATCCCAGAATTGGAAAACACTCTCCAGAGACATACAGGTGTCAAGGAATAATAACCTAGCACATTCACAGATTTGTTGTGAATTCCTACAACAATGACATGAGTAACTGGTCCTGTTTACTGTGAAGGGAAGGTTTCCCTGCCACTGAAGCTATATCTTGAGCCTTAATGTCTGCCATGGCTTGGTCATTTTTTTTTGTTTGTTCCTGCATTACATTAAGTAAGTAAGGTTTACTTTGGTAATCAATACCTGACAGACATACAACAAGTAATGGTCATATGCTTGCTTTGAGGTCCTACAAACAAAATGGTTATATCAGGGGAAATTCCCACATAGGCACATGAGAATCTGTGCAGTTCAATTGTCAAATTCCACAAATAAGTGCATTTGTGGCCTCTGACATAATATATCAGAGAATGTCCCAGAAATGTGCAATTGGCAGCCTAGAATCAAAATCACTCAGAAGGCAGAAAGGGTGGCTTGCAAGGAGATAACCAAGTCATAGGAAAAGGTGACTGTATGTAAGTTAACACCCAAGTCAACATGGGATTGTTTTCTTTTTTATTATTTTATTCCGGACATAGAATCAATTTCACTTATTCCTGCCATTGACTATCAATTTCCTTGTTTCTACAGAAGCATATGATTATTTGGGAGGGACAAATGATTCAGCAGTTCTGAAGGAGATCTCCTCTGTTACAACAGCATTTGCTTTCCACTGGTGGAAATGAGATAAATCTCCTTGGTTATTATTCCATGCACAATTGGAATGTACACACCCCTTCACTCAGAGTCAAAGAGAGCTAATACTATTGTCAGCAGGGAATTTCTTACCAGCAAATCTCTGGCTACATTCCAAATACCAATCGTGGTTTCATATCTCAAAAAGAAAGTTTTACACTATCCCAGGTAAAGCAGAATATTAATGGCATATACAGGAGACAGAACCCATGGAAATTAATAAATTCAGCATTGATTCCAAGCACAGGAAACTGACTTGTTATCGTTTTTTTTCTCACAGGTTACTTTGCTGAGCTATATTATTGGATTGATTTACTGTCTCCTTGAAATAGAGAAAATAATTGTTAAAATGA
Organism: Cricetulus griseus; assembly: GCF_003668045.3. Taxonomy (NCBI): domain Eukaryota; kingdom Metazoa; phylum Chordata; class Mammalia; order Rodentia; family Cricetidae; genus Cricetulus; species Cricetulus griseus. The sequence goes on from NC_048596.1 coordinate 136,276,135, forward strand.
CCAGACTTTTGTAGGAACAGTGATAGAGAAAAAAATCATATTATGTGGTTTTTAATTTACAGAAGACTGACCAGTATTTTTCTTTGGGATAATAATGTGGGTTGTAAAACTACAGAAGAATCACTGGTATGTGTGTATACCTAAACACAATATGACCTGTGTACTAGATACTTTTGCCTGGATATATCTATATTAAACCTCTGTATCTATTATCTGGGCTGCAATAGCACCTCTTCATAGGGAATGGGCTCCCAAAATCCATTTGTGTTCTAAGGATAAGCACTGCCTTCAGTGTTAGGGGTCCCACAGAAGGCCCTGGAATCCTAACTGGCATGCAAATTCAGAAGTCCTGGATCCGGCTAAGGATGGTAACATAGCTTTGCTACTAGTGTCTCCTTGCTCTCACTAAGTCGTTCATCAGTTTCTATGGGTTTCTACAGCACAGTCTTGTCTGCTCTGTTCATCCAACCTCCCTCTATATAAACTCTATTCCAGAAGCAGGCTTTAGTGTTTAGCTGTGGGTGACCGTTCTGCTTCCATCAGCCATGGATGAAAGTTCTAGGAATGGCAACCAAGGTAGTCTTCAATCTCATTATAAAGTAAGGGCATCAAAGGCAGCCATTCTGCCACTGCCTAGATGCTTACTAGGTTCATCCCTGTGTATCCCCAAATTTTTTCCCAGTGCCAGGACTCTCTTCAAACCTATACTGGATCCCTCAATCAAGGTATTTCCTATCTTGCCCTCCATTAATCCCCCAGTCTCAATCCTCCTTTTGCTCCTTTTCTCCCACCCCTTTCTCTTCTCCTTTTCCCACTCCCCTTCTCACTCCTTCGACGCTCCCAAATTACTCAGGGTTACTTGTCACATCCACTCTTTTTCCAGAACATAGGTTCTTCTCTTGGGGTTCTCCTTGTTTCGTTGTTTCTCTGGACATGGAGATTGTAGGCTGGTAGTGCTTTGCTGTATATCAAATTCCCATATAAGAATGAGTACATATCCTGATTCTCTTTCTTTTTTTGGGTTATATCATTCAGGATGTATATATATTTTGCTGAGTAATATTCCATTGTGTAAATCTGTCACATATTCGCCACATATCCTTTACCTGAGTGGCATTTAGGTTAGTTCTAGTTTCTGGCTATTTCATACAACACTGCTATGAACATAGTTGAACATATGTCCTTGTTGTATAAATGTGAAGTTTTTGGGTATATGCCCAAGAGGAGAATTTCTGGATCTTAAGGTAGACACATTTCCATTTTTCTGAGAAACCCCAACACTGATTTCCAAAGTGGTCAGACAAGTTCACACTCCCACCACCACTAGAGAGTTATCATCTTTCTCTATATCTACTCCAGCAAAGATAGTTATTGTTGTTTTTCATTTTAGACATTCTGGCCTGTTAAAGATGATATCACAGAGTTCCTTTGAGTTGCATTTACCTGATGGCTAAGGATTTTGATTTCTTAAGTGTCTTAAAATCATTTTATATTCCTCTAAGGAGAATTATCTGTTTACTTCTGTACCCTGATTTTTAAATCAATTGTTTCATGTTTTGGTGGCTACTACTTTCTTTCTTTCATCAAACTCTGAAACTGTTCAAATCTTTCTGACATCTTCTCAATACAAGTATGTGGCATTAGGTAAGAATTTGATGAAGACATAAAATATCAGAATACAGTAGGCCAATGACACTCAGGTTCCCAAGAAAAGTTTTCCATACTCTTTGCTGAGTGTTTTCCCAAATTGTAAATGAGGTATAGATATGAGAGTATATCATATGTCATCAGGACTCAGTTTATTTCTGTATGACTGTGGCAGATAAAAAGAAATTCATTCTGTATATATGTTGTCTTTATAGACTCAGGATCCTGTCCAATAAAGCACCTGGGGTTTTATTTTCAAGTCATGGGCTAGATCACAAATATCATTATTATTTATTTTTCTCAATTTTGGCACCAGTGACAAAGGTATATTTAAATATCACTCACCATTTTCTCTTTTATGACATGTAGATTATAAGAGTGAGGAATTTTATTCCTGCTAACTTTTAAGCCAACGACATGCGTGTTGAACTTCAATTGTATAACCTGTATTCAATCCAAGTGAAGATTCCAAATGGCAGCAGACAAGATTTCTTTGGTATGATGACATTAGCATACAGCAACATCAAAAATAGATTCTGTCTCTCATAATTGATGTACCACCTATATTATTGAGATCATCTGTGAATATCAAATGGGTCCCCATATGCATGCCTTTGGCAAAGAACAATACCGAATAATACATTACTAGATCTGGGTGAGAAAACTGTTATCCCTTTACTGTATAAGGGGAACAGTTTTCTCAATATCTCTCCAAATAAACAAAATTCACTTAAATAATTTCAAATAATTGTACAAGTGCATCTATGTACATATGTTGACGTTCTTATACATACTTTATGTATATATGTGTGTGCTTGTCTACACTTCGTTGATGTATTCTAGAATTTCATGCATGATGACTATTTTTTATTATTTCTTGTTTCTTTTTATTATGCCATCAATCCAGTAGCTTCAGCAATCAATGTTAAAATAAAAATAGCTACTTAATTTAGTGATTCCACTGAGAACACGTACATATATCATAACTAACCCATACTGTATACAGACTGTATTTGTTATGTATAACAGTTTTAGCATTGACATTTTGGAATGAAAGGCCTAAAGAAATTATGGTTCAGTAGAAATGGAGCCTTTCTATTTTTCATGCAATTTTTGTCCTTGGCTTTTTTGCTAATTCTACAAATTGGAAGTGTTTCCCATCTGATTTCACATTTCACTTTGTAATGTTGTGTGTCTAATCTTGTTTACGTTCTATATTTGAAGAACTTTTATTGTATACTTCTTCACATTTCAAAAACGTTCTGTTTTATTATCCTTTTCAGAAGATACTGTCTACAGGTCATGTACACTTTTCCTTTGTATAAGAAACTGTATATGACGATTTCATGCAATTAAAGAACAAAGGTGGGTTGTGTTGACTGATTTGGTGCTTTGGAAATAAACACTGTAAGTCCTTAGACATTTGTTCAATTGTGGAATTGTGTAGAAGTGATGCAAAATGGTGATATGTTTTACTGACTTTTACAACTTATAATGCATGTAGGTGTAAAGAAATATCCAGAACAAAGTTAGGAATTATATGGCTTCAGAAAATATGCAGATGATTATTATGTATTTTGTCAACTATCTTTTTAGCACTATGGGCTAATCAAGGCTATTTTATCACAAGGTTTGCCCTCTTGTCAATGACATATACCTGCATTTCTGAAAAAAAAATGTTGGAGTGAAAAATTCAGAGATGTATGGAAACTCAACCAGTAACCCCACAAGGTCTAAAGATTAGTCAGTTATTATGTTTGAAGCATAAATTAAATTCTTCAAATTCAGCCTGATGTTGTGGAGACCTCTTAACCGAATTTTCGATACTATGTAGCAGAATGTTTCTAAATAGAAATATTAACTAACGTAATAATTTACAATTTGTCTTCAATAGCATAATAGTGAACACAATTCAAAGATTTAGTGCTAGAGGAACCATGATAGAACATATTTCAGCAAAATCTGCGGTCTTCTGTACAGCAGATTGCACAGCATTGACTTGGATGATTTTGTGGTTTACAAAAGAATAGCAGAGACATTGGTATGTGTATATTTTTAACCACAGTGTCCCCTCCCTTCAATTTTTCTGTCTGAATATTTGTCTTTTTAATATCTGTTTTCATTTATTTTTATTACAAGAAACATATTTTAACTGTTCTCTTAGATACAGTAAAAGACAGCTCAGCATAATGCATGTTTTGGAACGTGGTCGTCATTGTCAACAAATCCCCCATTGTTTCCCTGAGTGCAGTCCTCATGACTTAGGTACGAGGGAGACATTATTATAGCCACAGCTCTGAGAAATTATTGTAACCTTACTGGTGCAAAAGAGCTTACATATATAATATCTGATAAGTCTAATTTAATTGCTTGCTTTGTAGGTTCTATTTTTGTTCTGATTCTCCTTGTTATAAAAATTATTAATTCATGATTTACATTACAGTTCCAATTCCCCAACTTACTCTCCTTCCACTGCCCCATTTGCAAATGACTCAACCTTTCATCTCTTCCATAGAGAGAATAAGATCTCCCCTAGTAAGTCTACAAAATCTGTCATACCATCTTGCACTTGCAAGTCCAAGGCACCACTCCCTTTTCTAGACCGAGCAAGGTATTTCTTTATATAGAATATGCTTCAATACGTTATATTATATATTGGCATTAGATTGTAGACCCAAAGTTTATGTCCTCATACAGTGACCCAGTTATACCATTGTTACTTTTATTTAGGGAGTCTAGATCATCTTATGTATTTATCAATTTGTCAGACCACAGTCAGTGATTTTTCAGTAGCTCTGGTCAGCAGTTTCTATTTACCCAGTATTGTGTATAATTATTTGTTCATTATACCTATATTCCCTCAGATCCACTGTACCCAATAACCTGGGAAAAACGTTCTGAGTAAGTGAGCCCTGATGCAGAAAGACAATTTTAATATATACTCAATCAAAGTTGACACCAGTCATAAAGCAAAAGTTACACAGTGTACCATTAACAACACATGAAAACTAGGAAACTGTTCCAGAAAGTGATGGAAGGAGACACAAAACACACAACTAACCATTCCATAGGGATTATTAAAATAACCATTCCTTTGTTAGTTGCTGTCAAGCAAACAAGAAGCAGGCTCTCATCAGTAACATTCATCTTTTTCGCACTAAATTTCGGGTTAGTCTACCATAAAAAGGTAACAGGAAGCTGATTTGGGTATTGAGATGTTTTTTAAGGAATTGGGGGAGACTTTTGTGGAAATTATGGCACTCAGTGCACTCATTTTTCAAAACCAGGCATACTAGTATCATAGAGTTCCTGAACATAAGAAAAGTTTGATACGTGTAAGTTCTATTGTTTTTTTTTTTTTTTTTAGCTAGGCTACACAAGCATATTCCTATCCAAGGAGAAATCTTACGGTAAATCATAAATATGTCTGCACTATATGTTTTTTCCAGGCAACCAAGCTATGTAATAATAACTTATTCAAGTCTAAAAACAAAACTTATCTCATATGGGGTATTTTTCAACAAAAATATCTGAAATTACAGTATCTTATTTATATGGAAACACACTTTTACTCAGTAATGTCCAATGAGAGGAAAAATATGCAAAATTCTTGAACTATATCTAGCCCTCATAAAGCCCTTAGAATTAGGAACAGAAATCCTAAAGCCTAACAATACTTGCAGTGATTTTGATATAATGAAGTAAGTAGTTGTATAGTTTTGACTTTTATTCAGAATTTTTTGCCATTTGGGAATATTCAATGTCAATACCTTGATGTGTATGGATGCACATACAACTGCATTAAATATATTAAAATTGTATCAAAGAAAAAATAATTCCATAAGCTTCTGATGCAAATCTCATTGTGGAATTTGGAGTGCAATTCTTTTTTGGAGGAAATGTGTGGATTCTTCAAAATTAATTCTCATGTAGTAATATTAATAACTTTTTATGAATTTGAAGGGAATAAGAGAAACAACAATGTGATGAAAACTTGCAAATGAAACTGATCAAACCCTATTATGTTATACAATATAAAAAATTAATTCTTGAGGGCAAATCATATATAAAATTCTCCTTTCTGAAATAAGTGAATATTAACTTAATTCTTTTTTATTAAAGAAATGTAAGATACTAAGTTCTATTAAGTTCATTTTGGCAGACAGATTGAAATAAGCTTTTTTCTTCAATCAAAGAGTATTTTATTTAGCACTATGGTAAGTATACACACACAAAACACATACAAACACAATCACATATATATACAGGTAAACACATGATTAATATAGCATTATAATCCTCATACACAAATTATATTCATAAATGATGGTTATGCAATATTATAGTTCATGTAAGTTATGTAAAATATACTCTAGACATAATTAAATTACCTCACAATACAAATAGAAAATTTAAAACAAGTGTTCACAATGAGTATGCATCCAAACCATTAGGCAGCACAGTGTTACTACCATGACAACCCTGACAGGACTGGACACTTTCTGGCATATAGCTTTAATATCGGCAAAACCAGCTAGAAATTTGCTCATCCACCAGGAAAAATTAGGGAATGCTGTCTACTGTTAAAAATAGCATCAGAGTCATGGGTCAAGTATATTTCATCCTGTCTTCCCAATCCTCTTCCCCTGCTTAATTCACACTTACAGTGGGGAGGGAGAGATAGCTGAATCACCACTTCTGTTGGAGATCTCCAAGAATTGTAGTCAATTGTTTCCATGTCTGGGTTTGAGATCACTATCCTGATTTATTCTTAATACATCTCTAAATGCATGCCCACTTTCAATAGGAGGTATTAACTCTAATAAAAATGAGGATACTGAAGGATTTTTCCAGTCAGTTTCCTGGCTAAAATACAGCAAGAAAAAGCCAGACAGTAAACAACCCCAGAGAAGGGAAACTGTCCTGGAGACCTGTGGGAGACAGAGTCAATTAAAACTTAGGATAGGTTTGGTAACTGGTGAGCATTCCCACAATCTTTCTATGAGTAACTGCCCCTGTTTGCTCGGTAGAAAATGTGCCCCTGTCTCTGAATCGACAGTTTCAGCTTTAATATCTTGATTACTGGCTCAGTTTTGCATAATGAATTATGTGCAAGGAAGATTTATTTTTAACTCAATACTTGTCAAAATCACACTTGTGCTGATCAAATGTGCCCTGGAAGGATACAGTGTAAATGGCTATGTTATTGAGAGTAATTATTTAACCATCCAAGACACCATGAATTTCTTTCCTTTCCTTTTCTTTTTTTTTTAAATTAAGAACAAGATTGTTTTTCATGTCAATACCAGTTCCCTCTCCCTCCACTCCTCCCCTTGCATTCCCACACCCCCATCCAACAAAAATCCTGTCTATCACATACCCTTTCTGTTCCCAAGGGAGGGTGAGGCCTTCCATAGGGGTCTTAAGAGTCTCTCATATGCTTTGGGATAGGGCATAGGGCAACCTCTGTGTGTCTTGTCCCAACCAAGTCCTCAAAAAGAATGATAACGAACATGCCACCAGTCACAGAGCTGTGTGTACCATTTGCAAGAAGCAACGCAGGAGCGATGCAATTTTGTGTCCCAAAGAGAGAATGAGCCAGACATCAATGGTGCTGCTTCTGGGCTCTCTGCTCCAGGGTCTTTAACCTGTGATCACAACGACAGTTGGAAACATCATCTCAGAGGTCACCAGGCTCCATGTTGTCCTGTCTGATGTGCTTCCATTTCTGGTAGAACTTGAAATTCGGAAACAACCTAAATCTGGTGCGCTGCACTGAAGAGATGACAAGGAAATATTTAAACTTCATTTGGATATTTTAAAACTACATTATGTCTATGAATACTAATTTTCAAAGTGAGGCATACTGATCCTATAGCCTTCATCCAGCAACTGGTGGTAGTAAAAGAGATACCCACAGCTAAACCTTGAACTAAACTGGAATCCAGTTGGAGAGAAGGAGGATTAATGAGCAAAGGGGTCCAGACCAGGCTATTGAAAACCACGGAGACAGCTGACCTGATTATGGGAGAGATCTAGGTCCGCAGACTGATAGATGGGAAACCAGCATGGGACTGATCCAGTTCAGCTGAATGCGGGGTTCAGTGAGGAGACCTCGGAAATAGATGGGGTCCCTTGAATTGAATCGGGGCTTATCCCTAGAATAGAAATGTACTTTCTTAGCCCGTCTCACATGGAGGGATACGCTGAGCCTAGACACAACGGGGTGGGCCTAGGCCCTATCCCAAACTATATGACAGACTCTGAAGACCCCCTATGGAAGGCCTCACCCTTCTTGGGGAACAGAAAGGGTACAGTAAAGGTAGGGTGTTAGTTGGGGGAGGCAGGGTAAGAGGAGAGTGAGAGGGGACAGGCATTGACAAGTAAAATAATCTTTCTAACACAAATAAAAAATATGAAAATATAAATTCACTATATTGAATTAGATTTATTGTTAGTAGACTGAGCAACTGGCATGTAACTTGTCCTTGGAAGCAGTAGGAGCACATGCATGTCTAAGCTGAGTAAGCATCCTAATATTCAGTGTAGTACTGGCCATGGTGTTTGGTATCTTCCACACAGAGGAAGGCTTTGGCCAAAGTTGGCCTAATGTAAAAACAAAGAAAGCAACAAGTTTCTTTTTCAATAGCTAAAGTGCTCACTATCATTTTATTTCAGCATTTCAAAAACTCTATATATTTTCTGTACTGGCAAAAAATATGTCTGATATAGGAGTTTGAGATTTATAAATATACACATTCAAATTAAAATACACCTGTACTACTTAACCATTTTCTTCTTCCAAATGTGTCCACCTACACTAGTTCTCTTTTAAATTCATGGACTCTGGATTCTTTTATTAAAAGTGCTCAGTCTGAATAATGTAACTTTTATGTCTATGGCTCAAGGACTTACCACTTCTAAGAAACCTACCAGGAGCTCTACCTTGGAAGATTACTTTGTTTTAATGCTTTCAGCATTCTGTACTTGCTTGTAGTCTTCTGCCTAGGGTTGGATTTTGGTATTATTGTCTCTTTCCATGTTAGTACAAGATAGTATTTATTCTTGGCCTAGTTTTCACAGATTCAGAAAGGAAAATGTGCTCTTCCAAGCTATAGAAGCAAAGTTCTATTGAAATAGTGGATGTTATATTTAGAGAAAATACCCAGCAAAACAAAAAAGATTTTTACTTTGTACAAGCCATGAGGAAGTTGCTCCTACCTGAGAGAATGTAACTCTGTCAGCTGTCTTGAGATGAGCTATTAAGTTGTTGGGGATTTTTGGCTTTTGTTTGTTTTGGTTTTTTGTTACATGGTTTGTCTATGTAGCACTTGCTATGCTGAAAGTAGCTCTTATACACTAGGATGGCTTTGAAATCACAGAGATCAACAAGAAAGGCCAATCCACAGCTGGGATTAAAGGTTTGTGTCACCACTGCCCAGCTGCGTAGTCTGTTCTTTCAAAAAATTATATTATAAAATATTTCATTGTCTCATCAATTCATACAAAATAATGTGACACAGATCTCCAGGGACTGCAGTCATTTGTTTCCATTCCAGTTTTTGAGATCTCTCTTCTCATTGGTTCCTGATGCATCTCTAAATGTATTCCCTCCTCCCTGGGAGGCAATCTGATGTAATAAAAATGTCTGCAAAGGAGGATTTTTTCCATGCAGGGTCCTGGCTAATATCCAGCTCTTAGCTGGAATTAGTCAAACCCTGACTGTAAATGACTCCAGAGAAGGGAACTATCCCAGAGACCTGCATGAGACAGAGACAATATAAACCTAGGATAAGGAGGGTGTGGTAGGATATCCCATTTGCCCTGCTAAGTCACTCTCTCTATTTGTAGTGCAGGTGATGTGCTCTTCCCTTGGAAGTTTCTGTTACTTCTTTAATATCTACTATTCCCCTGAGGTTTTGAATCCTGCAATTTGTGCAAAGTAGATTTCCTTTTGAATCAGTATATGACAGAAACGTGTCTTGTGTTGATCATATGGGCCACTGTAAGATACAATATAAAATACCTATTTAGGGAAGAACTTTTACTTAGCCATCTAGGACTCTTTGTATTTCAAATGTCAGCATCTCCAAATAAGAGACATCAGAAAACTTTACAAGCCAGCTCTCCTTGGAAGTCCTAAATCACTGTCAGCAATCAGAAGGCAGAGAGGGCAGGGGATTTCACTAGATAGCCAATACAGGCACAAAAACTGGATATATGTTCACCCCTACTTACCCAAGGATGCTTTTCTCTTTTGTTTCTTGTATTCAGTTCTTAGGATTAATTGTAATTTTCTCCTCCTCCATTGTATTTCATATTTTCTGCTGCAGGACATGTTAAGCTGAGTGGGAGAAATGAGTGAGAAGCTGAGAAGGAGTTCTCATAGCTTTCCTCAGGATTTGCTTTCCATTGGTGGAATTGATCACACTGTTCTTATTGGTTCAGGCTCCAAATGACATTTGAATGCACACAGACCTTCAATGTGAGGAAGGGAGACAACAAGACATCTTGTCTGCATTCTAGTTCTTATTAGATCTGGGATATTACAAAAACCCAACTGTAAATTGACCCAGACAAAGGAAACTGTTCTGACAAATGCAGAAGATATAGCCCATGGAGATTAACAATTTCTCTTTGTGTTCGATTCCTTGTATTATATCTCTGAATCATTGATTCTTCCTCCTGTAAATCAAGGAGATGTCTGCACTTTGAACTACTGGTTATCTTTAAAAATGTGACATCCCACTCTCAGACCTACAGTATCTGCAAAAAATAATTCTCTTGAGTCATTAGGAAATCACAAAGACTAGGAAAGGACTTTGTTTACTCCCCTGTGGTGGAACCCTTATTACAGCACTTACAGCATTATAAATTTATTCATGAAACTTACACTTTGCTGTACTCCATCCCAACTTCACCTGACTCACAGATGTGTGTGTATATCAATATGTCTTTAGGACTCAATTTATTTCTGTATGCCTCTTGCAGAATGAAAGAAATTACTTTTGTATATCTACAGCATTTTCGCCCTAGCACCTGTCTATTAAAGCAGCTTGTGGTTTTCCTTACGTACCATAGTAATGATAACCAACCTCATAATTATTAATATATTCTTAATTTTTTGCCAGAGTGACAAATATATTTTAAAATATCACTCACTATTTTCTCTTTTATGTCATATTGATCATGAGAGACAGCAGTTTTTTTCCTGCAAACTAGAAGCCACTAACATGATTACAAACCTTCCATTGTGTCACCCGAAGCTTCTAAATGGCAGCAAATGGATTTCTTTGCTATGATTACATAAGCATAAAGCAACATCAACAATAGGTTCTTTTTCTCATAATTGATGTTCTATTCATATTTTCAAAATCTTACCTGAATATCAAGTGTGTCCCCATATGTGTCCCTGCTGCCAAGAACAAAACCAATACATTACTGGAATCTGAGTGAGAACACTCTCTTATCCCTCATATAAGGGGTCTAGTTTTCTCAATATCACTGTAGATATACTTTGATGAAATTCAAGTAATTTATAATAAGTATGTAAGTTCATATAAGTTTATATGTTGAGTTTTCTCGTATAAGTTATATATATGCATGTATGTATACGCATGTTTACTTTTTGTAGGCATATCATAGAATTTCATGCATGCTATTTTTATTTGCATTACTTCATGCTTCTTTTTGTTTCCTCCTTCAATATGATAGCTGCAACAATAAATGTTAAATTAAAAATAACTAAACATTCCAATGATTTTATTATCAATATAAAATACACACATATCTAACCCAGACTGCATACAGATTTGGTTATTATTTATAACAGATTTAATATTGACCTTTTGGAATTAATAGGAATATAGAAGTTATGCTTCAATAGAAATAGATGCTTTTCATTTCCTTGCAATATATGCCCTTGAATTTTCAGCTAATTGTGGTAATTGAGAAATGTTCCCATCTGATTTTGCATTAGTTTCTGATGTCATTGAATTAACCTTTCTTGGTTGTTTCTTTGCTTTTATTTTCTTTCTATTATTTTTCAAATTTCCAAAACTTTCTGTTTTTAATTCCCTATCCCTTTTAGAAGACACTGTCTTCACCCCAGATGTCCTTTTTTCTTTGGATAACAGAAGGTATATGAAAATTGCAGGCAATATTGTCTGAGTCTAAAAGTGAAAGTGGATTGTCAGGATTAATCCGTTGTCGTTTAAGGATACAATGCAAGTTATTGGCCATTTCAGCATTTGTGAAAGTGTGGAACTGTGCTGTAAAATAGTGTTGATTTTCATGACAGTTAAAACAAATCTTGCCCCCAGGTGTAAGGATAAATATTCAGGATAAATTTGATAATAATATGGCTTCAGGGAAAATGCAGCTGATTGTTCTTTTTTTTTTCCACTATCATTCTACCAATGTGGGGGAAGTTAGGTTATTATATTACAAGTTTTTCTTCCTGTCAATGATATATGATCCCCTTGCTGAAAAAAAAATACTGTAAAAATTTCAGACATGTTTGGGTCACAAGCAGTAACCCCACAAATGCCTAAAGGTTAGATCAACAGTAGGTGAGCACGTTATTATATTTGAAGAAGCCACTAAAAGTTCAAATTTGCCTCGATGTTTTGTAGACTTCTAACATGCAGTTTTGACACAGTGAAGCAGAATGTTTAAAAGTTTATTATTAGCTACTGAATAATTTACAGTATGTCTTTGTATTGTACTAGTGAATTGAATTGAGAAAATGAACTTATAAGTAGAGAAACCATGATAGAACACATTTTACCCAATTCTGAAGTCTTATGTACAGCAGATTGAACAACAGTCTTCTTTTTGGATGTTTTTGTGGGATAAAAAAACATCAGAGACACTGGTATGTGTATATTTTTAGGCACACTGTCTCCTCACGGTTATTATTTTCTATCTGTATCTTTTTTAACTTCTCTTTTCATTTATTTTTTTATTGCAAGAGACGAATTTACAAGTGTTCTCTTAATTATAGTAGTATTCCGGTCAGCTAATGCATGTGATGCAACATGGTAGTGTTCTCTGAGTGTGAACTTCATGGCTGAGGCATCAGGGATCCATGATTATAAACACAACTCTGGCAAACTGTTGTAAGCATGCTAATGCTGAATATGTTACTGATAACTTCTCAGAGACAATGGTACTACAGCTTGGTGGTTGGTACTGTTTTGGTTGTGATTTTCCTTTTTAAATTATTAATTCTTATTTTCCATTCTAGGCCAATTCCCCACCATCCATTCCTCCCACTGGCCCCATTTCACCACAGACTTCCAAATCCACATTAGAGACGGTAAAGCCTTCCTTAGGAAGTCTAAAATTCTTTCCCTTCATCAGGTAGGGGCAAGACCAAGGCTCCCCTCCTGGTCTAGACTGAGAAAGTTTTCTCTTCATATAGAAAGGGCTTCGGTAAGTTATATTGTGCATTACTGAAATATCTTAGACCCATTGCCAATGCCCTCATATAATTCCTTGCTGCACAAATGTCTCCTATATTTTGGAAGTCTAGGTCATCTTATGCAAGCTCCCAGATTTCAGACCTGAGAGATTGACCTCTCAGTTGCTCTGGTCAGCTGATTTTGTGGTTTTACCCACTACTGACTTGAATCCTTTGTTCATATCATCTCCATTCCCTCACTTTGATTGTACCCAAGGAATAGAAAAAAATCATACAGAGTGAGGTAACCCAGACTCAGAAAAAAAAAGATATGGTACCTACTCATTCATAAGTAGATACAAGTCATAAAACAGCAGATGCCCAGCCCACAATCCTCAACACCCAGAGATAGCAACAGTTTTAGAAAGAGATGGAAGAAGATGCAGAAAACCAAAACTAACCATTTTGTAGGCCTTCTTTAAATACTCATTCCTTTCTTAATCATTGCGAAGCAGAAAACTTTTCTCTGTTAAGCAAGTTCAACTTCTCTGTATTATCCTTATAACTCCTAAACTCTCATCTTCTTCCCAGCAACCACACAGTTGGTTCTCCCACCTAAATTAACCTGTCTAAATATAAGCCAGACAGCTTCTTTTTTAAACGTATCACACTGACATATATTCACACAGTAAAAATGAATATTCCATACTCTATTTTATAATTAAAACTTCATAATGAAAATATTTGGGAATAATATTTTATATATTTTATGTGTACATTAAGTCAAAAATATCTGTGTTTGTTTCTTACATATTTCAAACATTAAGCAGTGATTATCGTAATTTCTCAGGCCTATAACCTCAACAACACCAGCAACACCAGCAAGTTGTAATGCAAAACATCAGAGTTGATGTTGAATATCATATGACATGCTTGTCCTTGATTTAACTGGTGAGAATTCCCACAGTCATGCCATGAGTAACTGCTCCTGTTTGCTTGGTAGAAAATGAGCTCCTGTCTATGAATCGAAATTTTCAGCCTTAATATCTTGATTACTGGCTGAGTCTTGCACCCTACATTGTGTACAAGGAAGATTTATTTTTTATCTCTATACTTGGAAAACTCATGCTTGTGCTGATCAAATGTTCCTTGGAAGAATAGAGTGTAAATGGTTATGTTAGTGAGAATAATTATTTAACTATCTGAGACACCATGAATTTCTTTTCTTTTCTTTTCTTTTGATTAGGAATAAGATTGTTTTACATGTCAATACCAGTTCCCTCTCCCTCCACTCCTCCCCTTACAACCCCCACCCAACTAACACCCTATCTATCACATATCATTTCTGTTCCCAAGGTAGGGTGAGGCCTTCCATAGGGGTCTTAAGAATCTCTCATTTGCTTTGGGATAGGCCCTATGGCAACCCATGTATGTCTTGGCCCAACCAAGATCTCAGAAAGAATCATACTGAACATTCCACTAGTCACAGAGCTGTGTATACCCTTTGTGAGAAGCATCTCAGGTGTGATATCATTTGGTGTCCCAAACAGAGAATGAGCCAGACTCGGCTGGTGCTGTTTCTGGGATTTCTGATGCAGGGTCTTTAACCTGTGATCACAACGACAGCTGGAACTTCTCAGAGGTCACCAGGCTCCATGTTGTCCTGTCTGATATGCTTTCATTTCATGTAGTACTTGAAATTCTCAAACCACCTAAATCTGGTGCAGAGGGCTCTGCTGCACTGGAAGACATACTATGGATATATCTAGACTTCATTTGGATAATATTAAATCTACAATATGTCCATGAATACTAATTTTCAAAGTGAGGCATACTGATCCTATAGCCTTCATCCAGCAGCTGGTAGTAGTAAAAGCAGATACCCACAGCTAAACCTTGAACTAAACTTTAATCCAGTTGGAGAGAAGGAGGATTGATGGGGAAAGGGGTCCAGAAAAGGCTGGTGAAACCCAGAGAAACTGCTGCCCTGAATATTGGAGAGCTCTTGGTCCCCAGACTGATAGCTGGGAAACCAGCATGGGACTGATCCAGTTCAGCTGAATGTGGGTTTCGTCCTAGGATATCAATGGGCCCCCTTGTAGTGAATCAGTACTTATCCTGATCATAGGTATGTAATTTGGTAGTCCAACCCACATAGAATGATACTCTCTGAGCCAAGAAACAAAGGGATGGGCCTAGGCCCTTTCCCAAATGATATGAGAGACTCTGGAGACCCCCTATGGAAGGACTCACCCTTCCTTGGGAGCAGAATAGATAGGGTGTTGTTTGGGGGGGCAGGAGAGGAGGGGAGTGAGTGGGAACTGGGATTGGCATGTAAAATAATCTTTCTAACTCAAATGAAAAATATCAGAAAATAAATTCACTACACTGAATTGGATTTATTGTTAGTAGACTGAGCTACTGGAGTGTACCCAGTCCTGGGAAGCAGTCCTGGGTAGCAGTAGAAGTTCATGCATGTCTAAGCTGAATAAGCATCCTAATATTCAATGTAGTACTGACAATGGTTTTGGTATCTTCCATGTACAGGGAGGCTTTGGCCAAAGTTGGCCTGATGTAAAAACAAAGACCAGAACAATTTTCTTTTTCCATAGCTAATGTGCTCACTGAAAGACCCCGGGAGGCTCAGGACCCCAGGATCTCATTCTAGGACTGCAAAGACGACAATCACAAAGCAGAGTAAAAACCTTGATGCAAACAGCACAAGGCTTTATTGGAGTTGTCTAAGGAGCTAACCCCATGTTAGCTCAGGCGTTTCATCCATCCATCATGACAGATGGCTAGGAAAGACGCTGCGAAGCCTCGACATAGAGATCTTATAATACAGTGTAAAGGGGTGTCTAGGGGTACGCACAGGCTCAGGATTGGTGTCGCTCCAGGCTTGGAGGCTTTGCCCTGTGTTGATTGTTTAACTGGTTGTTATGGTCCATAGGCCCTCCCAGGATGATTGCTAGCTCAACATGTCATTGCAGTGCACTTTTCCATAAAGAACACCAAGATCCATAAAGCATAGCACCACCAGCTAACTGCTGATTGGTTCCTTACCACGAGGCAGGCATCTGTCCTCCTAGTGATCAAGGCAAGGTCAGGCAAACATGGTTACTCTCATGGCAGCAGAAATAGGCAGGCATTTGACCCCCTAATTCACAAAGCAAGGTCAGGAAAGCATGTGTTAGACTGTCATGTCTGCCAAAATGGGGAACTGGGCCCCTCATTCCCCATTTTCTTTTTTTGGAGATTCCAATCATGGAATTTCTGTCTCTCTGCCATCCCCATAAAATATCAAGAATTGCTGAGATGATATGTTAATTATGGCTCAAAAATTTATAATTTGTGGGTTTGCCTTTAGAATTCTTAGCCTAGCAATTGCTGAGTGAATACCCCTCCAAAACTGTACTATTGTCTGGGTTGGACTTTTTAATAAGAAGCTTCTAATTTCAAAAACAAAACAAAAATTGAGGCATAAGGGTAATCGACACTATCAGAATATAACAGAAGTGTGGTAACAGAATTTCTCAGAGTATAAAAACTAGATATTCTAAAATGGAATATTCCACTCAAAGGGAAAAACTACGACAAAAGCAGCTTGAAGAAAGTGCCGCAAACCAGTAATCAGAATTTGATCAATATGAAAGAGAACTATATTTAATTCACTCTTTGAAATTCAATATCCCTGCCTCTTTGACAAAAAGCAGGGAGGGGGCAGAGATAGATGAATCAGCATCTCTGACGCAGATCTCCAAGAACTGCAGTCATTTGTTTCCATTCCAGGGTTTGAGATCTCTCTCCTCATTGGTTCCTGATGCATCTCTAAATGTATTCCCTCCTCCCTGGGAGGCAATCTGATGTAATAAAAATGTCTGCACAGGAGGATTTTTTCCAGTCAGGGTCCTGGCTAATATCCAGCTCTTAGCTGGTATTAGTCAAACCCTGACTGCAATAGACTCCAGAGTAGGGAACCTCTCCCAGACACCTGCACGAGACAGAGACAATATAAACCTAGGATAGGCAGAGTTTGGTGGGAAGTCCCATGCTGCCCTGCTAAGTCACTCTCTCTATTTGTAGTGCAAGTAATGTACTCTTAGCTCAGAAGCCTCTGTTTGTTCTTTCATATCGGCTATTCCATTGAAATTTTGAATCCTGCAATATGTGCAACGGAGATTTCCTTTTGAATCAGTATCTGACAGAAACGTTTCTTGTGTTAATCATATGGGTCACTGTAAGATACAATATAAAATGATTATGTAGGGAAGAATTCTTACTTAGCCATCTAGGGCTTTTTGTATTTCAAATGTCAGCATCTTCAAATAAGAGACATCAGAAAACAATACAAGCCAGCTCTAATTGGCAGCCATGAAGCATATTCAGCAATCAGAAATCAGAGAGGCAGGGAATTTCATTAGATAGCCAATATATAGTCACAAAGAACTGGATCCCTACTTACCCAAGGAAGCTTTTCTCTTTTGTTTATTTTATTCAGTGCTTAGGATTAATTGTATTTCCATTCTCATCCACTGTATTCTGTGGTTTCTGCTGCTGGACATGTTAAGCTGGGTGGGAGAAATGAGTCAGCAGCTCAGAAGGAGATCTCAAAGCTTTCCTAAGGATTTGCTTTCCATTGGTGGGATTGATAGGACTCTTCTTATTGGTTCAGGCTCCAAATGACGTTTGAATGCACACAGACCTACAATGCGAGGCAAGGGGAGCATATAAGTTGTCAGAATTACAGTCTCTTACCAGACACACATCTGCATTCCAGTTCTTATTAGCTCTGGGATACTACAAAAACCCAAGGGTAAATTGACACAGGCAAAGGAAACTGTTCCTGACAAATACAGAATATAGAGCCCATGGATATTAGCAATTTTTGTTTGTGTTTGATTCCTTGTATTATAGCTCTGATTCATTGATTCTTTCTCCGTGAATCAAGGAGATGTCTGTGCCTTGAAATACGGGCTATCTTGAAAAATTTGACTTCCCACTATTAGACCGAAAGTACTGCAGTATGTGCAAAAATAATAATTCTTGAATCTTTAGTAAATCGCAATGAATAGGAAAGGCTTCTCTTTACTCCCCTCTGGTGGAAACCTTGTTGTAACACTTATGGCATTGAAAATTTATTCATGAAATTTATAAATTGCTGTGTTCTATATTAACTTTTGCCTGAATAAACTATTTGTGTTCATATCTATCAATATTTCATTAGGACTCAGTTTACTTCTGTATGCCTCTTGCAGAATGAAAGAAATTCCTTTTGAATATCTATCAGCATTCTAGCCCCAGGACCTGGCTATTAAAACAGCTTTTGGTTTTCCTTACATCTCATAGTCATGATCACAAACCTCATAATTGTTGATATTTTCTCAATTTTTGGACACAATGACAAATATATAGTTAAAGATCATGAGGGAGTGCAATTATGTTCTTGGTAACTTTTAAGCAACTAACATGCTTGTTAACTTTCCATTGTGCACCTGAAGCTTCTAAATGGCAGCAAATGGATTTCTTTGCTATGATGACATAAGCAACATCAACAATAGGTTCTTTCTCTCATTAATTAACTTCTTCATATTTTTTTCATTTCTTCTCTGCATATCAAGTGTGTCCCTATATGCATCCCTTTGGCCAAGAACAATACCAAATAAAATATTACTGACATCTGAGTTAGAACACTCTCTTATCCCTTCACAGTATAAGGAATCTAGTTTTCTCAATAGCCATACTATGATTCATTTCAAGTACTTTATAACAATTATATTAAACCATATAAGTGTATATGTTGAGTTTTCTCCTATAAGTTACATGTACGTATGTATATGCTTGTTTACATTTTGTGGGCATATCAAAGAATTTCTTGCATGCTAATTGTATTTGCGTCACTTCATGCTTCTTTTTGTTTCCTCCTTCAGTACAATATCTGAACAATAAATGTTAAATTAAAAATGACTAAAAATCCAATGATTTTATTATCATTATGTAAATATACAAATAACTAATACAGATTCTATACAGATTGTCATTAATTATAACAGATTTAACATTGACATTTTGGAATTAAAAAGACTAAAGCATTTATGCTCCAGTAGAAACACATCTTTTCTATTTTACTTTCGATATATGCCCATGAATTTTCTGCTAATTGTGGTCATTGAGAGGTGTTCCAATCTAATTTTGCATTACAATTTGTGATGTCATTGTACTAACCATTTTTGGTTGTTTCTTTGCTTATATTTTCTTCGTATCATGTTTCAAAATTCCAAAACTTTCTGTATTTAATTCCCTATCCTTCTTAGAAGATACTGTCTTCATGACAGATGACCTTTTCCTTTTGATAACAACCGTTATATGACCATTGCAGGAAATATTTTCTGAGTCTAAAAATGAAAGTGGATTGTGCAGATTAATCAGTTGTCCTTTAAGGATACAGTGCAGGTTATTGGCCATTTCACGAATTGGGAAAGTGTGTAACTATGATGCAAAATGGTGTTTATTTTTCAGACAGTTACAATTAAACTTCCCTGTAGCTGTAAGGATAAATATGCAGGATAAATTTGAAAATAATATGGCTTCAGGGAAGATAGAGATGATTGTTCTGTTTTTTGTCCACTATCATTCTACCAATGCAGGGGAATTTAGGCTATTATTTTGCAAGTGTTTCTTCCTGTCAATGATACATGACCCCATTGCAAAAAAAAATAATTACTGTACAAAATTCAGACAAGTTTGGGTCACAACCAGTAACCCCATAAATGCCTAATGGTTATTAGGTTATTACATTTGAAGAAGCCATTAAAAGCCTCAAATTTGCCTTGATTTTTTTTGTAGAATTCTTAAATGCAGTTTTGCCACTTTAAGCAGAATGTTTGTAAGTTTATTGGCTACTGAGTAATTTACAGTATATCCTCTGTGTCATAATAGTGAATAGAACTGACAAAATGAACTTATTTGTAAATAAACCATGATAGAACACATTTTGTACATTTAAAAAAAAAAACAGAGACACAGGTATGTGTATATTTTTAAGCACACTGACTCCTCACTGTTATAATTTTCTGTCTGGAACTTCTTCTATTTTTAACTTCTTTTTTCACCTATTTTTCATTGCAAGAGAAAAATTTTCAACTGTTCTCTCAATTGTAGTAGTATGCAGCTCAGCTTAATGCATGTGGTTCACCATGGTGGTGTTCTATGAGTGTGAACTTCATAACTGAGGCACCAGGGATCCATGCTTATAACCACAGCTATGGAAGACTCTTGTAAGCATGCTCATTCTGAATATCATACTGATAACTTCTCAGAGTGCCGCTTTGCTTTCGTTTCTCTTTTTTATGTGATGCTCCTTTTTAAATTATTAATTCATGTTTTCCATTCTAGGCCCAATTCCCCACCATCCCCTCCTCCTACTGCCCCCATTTACCCACAGACTTCCATCTCCACTTAGAGAGCATAAGGCCTCCCCTAGGAAGTCTACAATTCTTTCCGATCATCAAGTAGGTGCAAGAACATGGCTCCCCTCCTGGTCTAGACTGAGCAAGTTTTCTCTTCATATAGAATGGGGTACACTAAGTTATATTGTACATTACTGTTATACCTTAAACCATTGCCAATAGCCTCATATAGTTCCCTAGCTGCAACAATATCTCCTATATTCATGAAGTCTGGTTCATCTATGCATGCTCCCAGATTTCAGACCAGAGAGTGTGATGTCTTAAGTTTCACTGGTCAGCTGAATATGAGGGGTTACCCACTACTGAATTGTGTCCTTTGTCCATATCATCTCCATTCCCTCACTTTGATTGTACCCAAGATATAGAAAACATCATACAGAGTGAGGTAACCCAGACTCAGGAAGCCAGATATGGTACCTAGACTTTCATAGGTAGATACAAGTCATAAAACAGCTGACGCCCAGCCTACAATACTCAACACCCAAAAAGCTAGCAACTGTTCCAGAAAGTGATGGAAGAAGATGCAGATAACCAAAACTAAATATTTTGTAGGCCTTCTGAAAATAGTTATCCCTGCTTATTCATTGGCAAGCAGAAACCTTTTGTCTGTAAAGCAAGTTCAACTCCTCAGTATTCTCCTTATGACTCCAAGAATTCAATCTTCTTCCCAACAACCACACCATTGGATCTCCCACCTAACATAACCTGTCTAAATCTAAGCCAGTTAGCTTCTTTATTAAACCTATCACAGTGACATATATTCATACAGTATAAAGGAATAATCCATACTCTGCTATGTACTTTTGCACACACAAATTGTATTAAATTGTATTTAATACAATTTATTTATATGCTGGTTGACACATAAGATTCTAGACTTCCCATCTCTTTTAAAAGTTTTATGATTAAAACCTCAAAATAAAAATTTTGGTAAATAATATTTTATATATTTTATGTGTACATTAAGTCTAAAATATCTGTTTCTTATAGTTTCACACATTAAGCAGTGATTATCTTCATTTCTCAGGCCTATAACCTCAACAACACCTCAATTACCTGGAAGGTGAACCTAAGGTTGATGTTTAATTTCATATGACATGCTTGTCCATGATCTATAGTTGCCTTAATATATTGAAAAGAAAGTTGGAAAATGCCATGTGAATTTTGAAGCATATAAACATGGTGAATATGACATGTTCAATCAAGAGATTTTAGGCATGATTATAATTTATTTGATACTGCATTGAAGGAGAGAAATTGTCTGTGGTACAGAGGTATCTCTGAGTCAACTGCAAAGTTTATGGGCAGAATAGGATGCTGTGCTGAGTTTTACTGAATACACAAGGTTTCAATTTATTCACTTAGAACTCATAATATATCTGCTTCTTAAATTGGGAATTCGTTTTCTGTAATATCATAACAAACACCACTTATTCAAAAGTCCATTTAAGACCCCTTTTCTCAGTAAAGCGGCTCTTCTCATTTGGTGACATGAAAAAGCAGATCAAAACAATTTCAAAGAGTAAAATATATTGGCTCTGAGTATTAGAATGAGATAAATAAAACTTGATAAAGGAAACAATCCAGTGACCATTATTTTCTCTCTACTACTTGTACTTACTCAAAACCACTATCATAGTCCATAACACACTATTTTATTAACCATTGTCTTTTCTTAATGAATGGTTTGCCTGGTACCTTAAAATATGCATATATTAAACAGAGAATATATATATATATATACATATATATATATATGTATATATATATATATATATATTCATAGGTGCATACTGGAGTTCCATTTTCTTAATCAAAACTTCACACTAAGTCAGGAACAAAATATGCAGGTATTTCCTCTATCCTCTTCTTACTGCAATATATGTGCAGGGAAGACAGAAGAATTGCCAAGGCAGTTGAGACTTTGATGCCATTTACAATAATATTCATAAAATAGAATTTAAAGTGGAGTAACAGAGAGAGCCATGCCATAGTTCGAGTGCAATAAGGATACAATGGTCTAAACAGTGGTTAGCAATTTGGTCTTTGAGTTGTATTTGATTTGCTATTTTATTTTATGGATAAATTGTGGGAAGCCAGGAAGACATAACCTTCAGGAACAAGTTTCTTTACAAATTTGTAAATCTAGACTATATTCTCAGAATTCTGCTTTCCTTTTATTTTACTTTATTATGTTATTTTTAAAATTGCAATGAGACTTATTTGGAACTAGAAACAAGCTTCATTTACACGTTAACCCAGTTCCTTACCCCTCCCGTCCATGCCCCAAACCTTCTACCCAATCCCATTTCCTCTTCTTCTGTCCTCTTCACTCCTCCCCCTGTCTTTCAATCAGCTCCCTCTCTCCTATCCCCATGTTCTCAAATAGCACAGAAGATCCTTTCCACATATCCGGAGGAACATGCATTCTTCACTTGAGATGCTCAGTTTTTCCTTGTTCCCTTTTGATATGGATTGTAGGCTGGTAATCATTTGCTATATGTCTAAAATTCATATATGAGTCAGTATGTACCATGTTTGTATTTTTTGACAGAATTACCTTACTCAGGATGGTTTCTTCTAGTTCTTCTTGTTTTATGTTGAGGTCAGGAAGACAAAAGGACAGCCCACACAATGGAAAAAGATCTTGACCAAACCTGAGAGAGGGCTGTTATCCAAAATAAAAATGAATTCAAGACTAGCCAACAAACACCAAACAATGAAATTAAAAGAGGGCTGTAGAAATCTGTAGATAAATCTCCCCAGAAATGATCACATCTAAATTCATAATATATATAAATATGTAAGTGACTGGGACCTACTATGTGTCACTGAAGCAACTGCAAAATGTTGTGCCAGTTAAGATACTGTGCTTAGCTTTATTGAAGAATGTTAAGGCATATGCGCAGAATTTTACTATGAAGTTTGATCTCGATAATGTTGAATATAAAATTTAGAATTTCTGTTTTCCAACTTTAATATCAAACAATTTTTTTCTTACAAATCATATGGAAGCCCATTTTATTACTCATGCTGCTGCTCCTATTCACTGAAATGAATTGGAGAAACACAAGAAGAAAGATTAAATCACTGTGAGTTTAATATATTCGTGAAAAATCAGAAAATATGTAAAGAGAAACATGTTTTCCTAATTTCTCCTAATTTTCTGTCTAGTACATCCAATTTTTCATTAGCAAATTCAAAATAAGTTGCAAGAAGTTAAATGCTAAAATTGACATTGTTTCATTTAAGAATTTCCTGATAACATGAAAATAAACATAGATTATCAAAGGTTTTTTCATTACATATTTTATTCTCTCTGTGTGTAGTAGAGGTTACATGTTTTAAACCCAACACTACATTAGGCTGAGAAAGAATAGACAGGAGTTTCATCTATGCTGTACTTATGGTGTTATATGTGACATGAATGTCTTTGCACTTGCACATGTTCTGACATTTAATCAGAAAATATTCAATGTATTCAGAAAATGCATTTTAAAACTGGAGGAACACATAGGACCATATATAACTAGGGAGGGAGGGAGGACAATTTGACCTGTATAGTGGACAGCAGTGTGGGTTCCTACTTTCAAACATTATGCTGTTTCATTTTTCTTTTATGTTTATAGAGTGAACAGCTAGGGAGACATATCAGTCAGTAATATGCTCATTTGGATATTTCTAAACATACAATATGTCGATGAATACTAATTTTCAAAATGAGACATACTTGTATTCAACAATACTAACACATAAGAGAAGTGTGGTAACAGAAATTTATCTGAGTATACAAGTCTATTTATTGTAGAATGGTATATTTCAGTCAAAGGGAAAAACGTATTGCAAATCAGTATTTTCTTTTTTTAATGTGCAGCAACACTGAACTTTTTCACTATGCAAGCAAATTACATTAATTCTGTCCTCCGAATTCAATATTCATGTTCCTTTGATAAGAACAGGGAGTGGAGAGAGGTAGATGAATCAGCAGCTCCTAGGCACATCTCCAAGGACTGCAGTCATTGGTTTCCATACCAGGGTTTGAGATCTCTCTAATGATTGGCTCATGATGCATCTCTGAATGTATCCCCTCCTCCCTAGGAGGCAATCTGATGTAATAAATATGTCTGCACAAGATTATTGTTCCAGTCAGGGTCCTGGATAATATCCAGCTGTTAGATGGAATTAGTCAAACCCTGACTGTAAACAATTCGAGACAAGGAAACTGTGCCTGAGACCTGCAGGAGACAGACAATATACACCTAGAATAGGCAGGAATTCAGTGGGATTTCCTGTGCTGTGGTGCTGAGTCACTTGGTGATGTTTGAAGTGTAGGTAATGTGCTCTTGTCTCAAAAGACCTTGTTTCATCCTGAATATCTGTTATACTTCTGCATGTTTTGAGTTCTTTACTATCTGCAGGACATTTTTCTTTTGAATCACTTTCTGGCAGAAACATGTCTAGGATTGATCATATGGGACACTGGACCATAAATTATAAAATGGACTTTGTCCATGAGAATTCTTACTTAACAATCTTGGAATCTGTGTGTTTCAACTGCCAGATTCCCCCAGTAAGGACAATTGGTTTATCTGACATGACTTCAGTCAACATTATAAGCCAGCTGTAATTGGCATCCCAGAAACACAATCAGCTCTCAGAAGGCATAGAGGGAGGCTTATCTTTACATTTCCTGGATATAGTCAGGAGGAATGGGATATGTTTACAGCTACTTACCCTAGGATGCCTTTCTCTTTTGTTTATTGTACTCAGGGTCAGGGTCTAGGAACATATATATATATATATATATATATATATATATATATATATATTCCACTTTATTCTGCAGTTTCTGCAGCCTTACTGTTTATTTGGGATGGTGATAGGAATCAGCAGCTCTGAAGGAGATCTCCAAGCAGCTGGATATTTGTTCAGCCAACAGGCACCATTAGGCGGTGTTGTCTATTGCTATCTACGGGCAGAGGCATTGTTAATATCTATTTGATCCTGTCTTCCCACTTCAATTCCACTGCATGTTGCACACAAACAGGGAGTGCAGAGGGAGACATAAATCAGAAGGCAGGATGGAGAGCTCTAAGAGCTGTACTCATTTGTTTCCATGTCTGGCTTTCTGTTCTTGCCTGATTCGTCCCTAATGCATGTCTAACTTCATGCCCTCCTCCAATAGGAGACATTCATCTCTAATAAAAATGACAGTACTGGAGGATTTTCCCAGTCAGGCTTCTGGCTTAGGTTCAGCTCTTAGCCATACTTAGGCAAAGCCTGGCTGATAACAGCCCCAGAGAAGGAAGAAGATCCCTGATGTCTGTAGTGGCATGGGCAATTAAAACCTAGGATATGGTAGGTGAATTTTGCCATTTCCCACAACCCTTCCATGAGAAACTGCTCCTCTATGCTGGGAAGAAAGTGAGTCTCTGTCTCTGAATTCAAGGCTTCAGCCTTTGTTTCTGTGATCACAGGCCAAGTCTTGGAGTCTGTATTATGAGCTAGGAAGATTTACTTGTAACAAAAAACATGCTTGTGCTGTTTAATCGTGTCCTTACAGGACACAGTATAAATGGCTATGATCAGGGAGAATAATTACTTAGGAATCTGAGACAATGTGTATTTCAAATTTCATATTCCATAAGTAAGTGCATTTGTGAAATCTGACATAGCATCCAAATTCAATACATGCCAGCTACAGCAGATAGCACAGAATCAAAATCAGCCATCAGAAGGCAGAGATGGAGGATTTCATTGAGATAGTCGGGATACAGGCACAAGCAGGAGGATAAATTTCTGCCCTACTTACCCCAGGATGCTTTTTCTTTGGGTTATTATTGTGTTTGGGCCTTGTATAAATGATTGTATTTGCTGTCATCCATTTTCTGTCTCATTTTTTCCCAGTGACAACATAGTTTAGTTGGGAGGGAGAAATTAATCAGCATCTCAGAAGGAGATCTCCAAGTGTGCCTCAGGAATTGCTTTCCATTTGTGGAATTGAGATAACTCTCTTTAAGGTTAACATTCCTAATTACATTTGAATGCACACAGAGCTTCATAGAGAGGGAATAAGAACTTACAAGTGGGGTTAAAGTGTATGTAAGGTTAGATGCTGTGTTTGCAAGTCTATTTTCAAGTAATTCCTATAAAGCTACGCATGACACTACTTAGTCTAAGATAATCAAAAACTGTAGGATATAAAACATGAACTTTGCGTGATCTTGCATGTTGGCAGAAGGCAGGATGAAAAATGAGAGCTGCAAATGCGTCAGACATCAGCTTGTCTGAGGTTATTTCCAAAAGAAATTCATCTAGAGGATCATAGAGGAGCATATCATGAGTAGTTAGGAAAAAAATACAATGATTTGTAGAGTACTTAACAAGCAGTGTAGTCTCTTATTTTACCTCATTATGTTATATTTGTCGTTATAATTTGGGCAGCCAGATAGACAACTTAGTCAGCAGCATGCTCATTTAGAAATTTATAAACCCCAAATACACCAATGAATTCTCACATTGAAAACCAGGCAAACCTTTATTCTAAAATTCCAGGACACAAGAGAAATGTGGTAATAGGAAGTTCTCTGAGTACACATGACTAGGTATGCGAGAATGGTACATTCAACTGCAAGAAGTAAACCTATCTCAAATGTGCATAAAGCCAATATGTGTTTTATAAGGACATTTGACTCAGGAATTATCAACATCAAGAAAGAATCACATGATCCTTTTTCTATATCTTGCCCTCAAAAATTCTAGTTTGCCTATGGACAGGATTAATTCCGGCCAACTCTTCTTAGATTTGCTCTTTGATTTAATGATATAATGAATGAGGAGGACAGTTGTATAATTTTTCAGTCATGCTTGCTATGAGGAGCTGTTCATCTTCAAGTAGGTATTTACATATTGATGGACAGATAAGTGAACTGCCTGAAATTAACTCAGATTTAATAAAGACAGAAAAAAATCTCAGCTTCCCATATAAACATGATATTGGCAATTTGAGAGAAATTCTGTTCATGGTAATACTATGGATTCTTCAAAATATATCATTTAAATGATAATATTCATGGATATTTTGTTAATGCAAATGGCATTTGAATAAGAAATCATTAGAGAAATCTGCAATTCTGAAGTGTCAATCACATAGTAATCTATATAACAAACACAATTATTGATAAATAAACATATTTAAAATTATTCCTTTCTAGAATGAATTAATGTTATATTTCATTATGAAGATAACATGTGGAACTATAATTAAGTTGGAAATATTAGGTAAAATTCTTGAAAATAGAATTTTGTATTGAAGCCAATCAGCTATTAATGTAACACTCTGACACATAGGAATATATTATATACTATATCCACCTATATAAACTTTTTATCTTTATTAAAATTACATAATATATTATAAAATTATATATAACATAACATATAGAGAATTCATTATAAGTATACTTTAACTTCATAAACAATGCATAGATATAATATGAAACTTAGAAATCACAATAATAGCAGCCAAATTCCCTGGCAGCCCACAGACACAATCAGACACATGAAGGCAGGAATGGCAGCTTTACCTTAGGTAGCTAGAATCTAGGCAATAGCAGCTGAAATCTTGACCATCAATCTGACTCCAAAACGAAAATATTTTGTTTCTAGTTTTCCACACAGGTTTTCACTTTAGGTTTTGTAACATTCTTTGAAGGACAGAATGGCCCTGAACTCAAAGAGATCAACCTGCCTCTTCCTCCAAAATCCTAGCATTAAAGGTGTGTGCCACCACCACCTGGTCAATAGACAATTTTTTTTTACTACTAAATCAGTGGCAGAGCAAAGGAAAATTACATTTTATCTTGTATTCTACATTCTGTTAAACTGTGTCTTCTACAGCATACAGTGAGGAGGGAGATGTACATCGTTAACTATGACTGAGAACTCCAAGAAAGCTACAGCCTTTTAATTTGCACTAATAAGTTTGAGAACTCTCTCCGTATTCATTCCTAATGCATCTGTATTTGAATGCTTGTTTCGTGCAATAAGACACAACCCCATCTAATTAACATGTCTGCACTTGAGGATTTTTATCACTCAGGCTCCCGGTTAAACTCCAGCATATAGCTGCATTTAGCCAACGCCTGAATATAAACAATCCCACATTGGAAAACACTCTCCAGAGACATACAGGTGTCAAGGAATAATAACCTAGCACATTCACAGATTTGTTGTGAATTCCTACAACACTGACATTGGTAACTGGTCCTGTTTACTGTGAAGGGAATGTTTCCCTGCCACTGAAGCTATTTCTTCATCCTTAATGTCTGCCATGGCTTGGTCATTTTATTTTTTGGTCCTGCATTACATTAAGTAAGTAAGGTTTACTTTGGTAATCAATACCTGACAGACATACAACAAGTAATGGTCATATGCTTGCTTTGAGGTCCTACAAACAAAAATGGTTATATCAGGGGAAATTCCCACATAGGCACATGAGATTCTGTGCAGTTCAATTGTGAATTTCCACAAGTAAGTGCATTTGTGGCCTCTGACATAATATATAAGAGAATGTCCCAGAAATGTGCAATTGGCAGCCTAGAATCAAAATCAGCACTCAGAAGGCAGAAAGGGTGGCTTGCAAGGAGATAACCAAGTCATAGGAAAAGGTGACTGTATGTAAGTTAACACCCTAGTTAACATGGGATTTTTTTCTTTTTTATTATTTTATTCTGGACATAGAATCAATTTCACTTATTCCTGCCATTGACTATCAATTTCCTTGTTTCTACAGAAGCACATGATTATTTGGGAGGGACAAATGATTCAGCAGTTCTGAAGGAGATCTCCTCTGTTACATCAGCATTTGCTTTCCACTGATGGAAATGAGATAAATCTCCTTGGTTCTTATTCCATGCACAATTTGAATGTACACACTCCTTCACTCAGAGTCAAAGAGAGCTAATACCATTGTCAGCAGGGAATTTCTTACCAGCAAACCTCTGGCTACATTCCAAATACCAATCCTGTTTTCCTATCTCAAAAAGAAAGTTTTACACTATCCCAGGTAAAGCAGACTGTTAATGACATATACAGGAGACAGAACCCATGGAAATGAGTTAATTCAGCATTGATTCAAGCATAGGAAACTGACTTGTTATTGTTTTTTTCTCACAGGTTACTTTGCTGAGCTATATTATTGGATTGATATCCTTGAAATAGAGAAAATAATTCTTAAAATGACCATACTTTTGTAGGAACAGTGATAGAGAAAAAAAATTTCATATTATGTGGTTTTTAATTTACAGAAGACTGACCAGTATTTTTCTTTGAGATAATAATGTGGGTTGTAAAACTACAGAAGAATCACTGGTATGTGTGTATACCTAAACACACTATGACCTGTTTACTAGATACTTTTGCCTGGATATATCTATATTAAACCTCTGTTTTGTTGTTTGATTGCATGAGACAATAATTCAACTACTCTGCTAATTTTAGTAAAATATAGCACAGATAATTGCATACATTGGAGAATAGGATTAGCAACTGGTAACTCTACCATAGGATGTCACAGAGGTAGCTTCAGGGCTGAGGTATCAGGGAACCATCTTTATACCAAAA
Organism: Cricetulus griseus; assembly: GCF_003668045.3. NCBI lineage: Eukaryota > Metazoa > Chordata > Mammalia > Rodentia > Cricetidae > Cricetulus > Cricetulus griseus. The sequence goes on from NC_048596.1 coordinate 136,306,276, forward strand.
GGTCTGGCAAGTTATTGGGTCCATGCTGACACTGAGTAGTGTCCTTATCACTGCTCCAAAAGACCCATTTTTGGATGTATGGCCTCAGAGAAAACCCATTCCATTTATGTGGCTATCAACTAGCCTAGAGGCTGACTAATGACAGTTATCACAAAGCTAATTTTGGATCAATTTTGTTGTATTTATTTTTGGAATACAATCTTTAGTTATGTGGAATTTTTGGCCCTATGTGGGAACACCATTTTTATGCAGAAATTTATGCCTCACCTGACAGCTGCCAAATAAACACATGCAATCTAATTATTAATTGAAAATGCTCAGGCAATATCTCAGTCTGCTTCATAGATAACTTTTAAATTTTGAGTTAAGCTGCAATTCTTATGGATGCTCTTCCACCTTGATTGGTACCTTTCTCAGTCAATCTATACCATCACATTCTATTTCTCCATACAATGTTGGACCTCCTCCCTTTGTCTAGGTCTCCCTCAAACTTTATACTGTCGAGCTCTATTCTGGTCAGCATCTTTGTTACACCACTCACAACGACATATATTCACACAGTTTATCTGAAATTTCAACACTCTGTTTTTCACTTTTTCATAATCAAACATTATGAATGATATTTTATTTATATGATGATGGAGACATAAACTCCTAACATGCCCGATTTGTTTGACATGTTCATCATTAAATCTACTCATGAAAAATTTGAACAAATTTGTTTTGTATGTTTAGTCAAAAATACAATCTCCATTTATTCCTTAATATTTAATATATTATGCACTGAATTCCTTCGGAATGTTCACAGATAGAAAATGAAAATAACCACATGATAATGGAAGTTGAACCAGGAGGGGTCATGCTAAATTTCATACCATAGTCTTGTCCTGGGTCACAAAATGACTTAATACATGGGATAAAAGTTAGAATCTGCAATATGATTTTCAAAGCATATCAAGAAATTAAGTTTGCTATGTACTACCAAGTAAATCATAGGGATGGATGTATCTTATTTGATACAAAATATAAGTACATATGTGACTATAACATAAAATGTGTCCTTGCAGCAACTGCAAATTTTTGTGTCAAATAAGATAGTGTGTTTTGCTTCATTTAGGGAACAATGTTCAGTCATGTACATGAAATTACCATGTGAAGTATGAACTAAATATTACTTCATATAAAATTTATATTTTACATTCTCCAACTTTTATATCAAACACTTTTCTTACAAATTATCTGAAGACCCTTTTCATATTCATTCTCCTGTTCCCATTCAGTGACATGAAATAGAGAAACACAAATAGAAAGAGTTAAACACTGTGAACATATTAATTATCATGATACCAATAAAACTTTGCAAAGAGAAACATCTCAATGCTCATTATTTGCTGTCTACAACATCCAATTTTTCATTAGCATATTTGCAATAACTAGCACTGACTTTTAAGCAAAAATTGACTTTGTTTCACGTATGTTTTTGGTTACATGAAAATACACAGAGATTATCACAGGTAAATTCATTATAGATTCTTCTTATTCCAAGTGTGTAGTATAGTTTAATTGTTTTACTCCCAACTTATCTTGAGTCTGAGACAGAATAGTGAGAAGCTTCATGTATTCTGTCCATACTATATTGTATTTTGGGGATGTGACATGAATGCCCTGACACTTGCACATTTTCTGACATTTATATCTAATATACAGAAAACAGATTTTAAAACTTGAGGATCACAGAGGACCATACCATAATGAGGGATGGAGAAGTACACTGTGACAATTGTAGTGTTCCAGTGTTGTCTCGTAGTTTTATTAGTTATCCTGTATTCTAATGATTATAATGTGGACAGCTATGGAGACTTCTCAGTCAGAAATATGTGCATTTGGATGTTTAGAAATAGAAATTATGTCCATGAATTCAAATTTTTCAAATGAGGCAGACTTGTTATCTACAGTTTCAAACATCAAGAAAGTGTGGCAAAAGGAAGTTCTCTGAGTACACTTGGCCCTGTATTTTAGAAGTGCATATTCCAGGCAAAGGGAAAAACCTATCACAAATAAGCTTGGTTTAAAAAAAATGTGCAGCAAACCAGAATTTGGTCAATATGCAGGAAATTACATTTAATTCTGTCTTCCAAATTCAAGGTCCCTGATTCTTTGACCTGAACAGAGATGGGAGAGAGATAGATGATTCAGCAACTCTGATAGACATCCAAGAAATGCAGTCAATTGTTTCTCTTCTAAGTTTTAAGATCTCTCTCCTTATTGGTTCCTGATGAATCTCTAACTGTATTCTTACCTCCATAAGAGGCAATCTGATGTAATAAAATGTCTGTAAAGGATGATTTTTCTCATCCTTTATTTGGCTAATATCCAGCTCTTAGCTGTAATTAGTCAAACCCTGACTATAAAAAACTCTAGAGAAGTGAAACTTTCCCAGAGACCCGACAAAGACAGAGACATTATAAACCTAGAATAGTCAGGGATTTGGTGGGCTGTCCCATGATGCCCTGCTAAATCCCTCTCTCCTATTGCAGTGCAGGTAATGTGCTGTTGCCAGATCCTTGCCACATTCCAATTCTCAATTGCTCTCAATAGCTCTCAATAGCTTCAGGGTATAAGAGAAACACAATGGTAATTTGCCATAGACAAATTAAATGGTTCCTGACCTATGCAGGATAGAGAAGCCATAGAAATTTACGATTTAATATTATAAAAATATAAAATTAACAACCATATACGTGAAATACAAGAAGATATAATAATCTGCTATTGCGTATCCTAATTATGTCTATTCCAGCTAAGCCCTGAAGTCATGTGGAAAGGGTGTCCAATGTGCTGTGTAGGTAGGGGCTGTGGCTGGGATGCAGGCACAGGGGCGGCCAGGGAGGCCTTGGCGCCCAGTGTGCAGGTCAGGAGGTGGTGGGGCTGTGGGCTGGCAAGCATGCAGGCAAGCAGCATATTGGGTTGGCAGGGAGCCCAGGACGGGGATGCAGCTTTAACTTAACTTTCAGCTTGGAGAGTAGTAGCCACAGGTGGTCTGGTGCATTTGGTGACCTTTCCTGGCCATCTAGCGGGGGCCTGCGCATGAGGCAGAATTGTTCGTGGGAGTTAGGGGCCAGATATTGATTTAAGGATGTCTTTATTTAGAAAAACATCATCCAAACACAAGCAGGAGAGAGAGCCCGTAAAGAGAGCACTTCCAAATATGTCCTCCTCTCCTTAAGAATTTCCCATGCTTTATCATGAACCTCCCCTGAGCATGTCCTCAGGTGCTTAGCCAAGTACAGCTGTAGCAGCTCCTAGGAGGTGGGGCTACAGTATCTCCCTACAATATAACATTTAATTGACTGAAATTATAAGCAGTCACATTTGTAGACCCTATCCTGTCACCTAATTGACAATATATATTAGCACAAAAAAAGTCTATTGTTATTATCCCATTCCCATTAGGTTCTCACAGGTTCAGCTTGACATTCTGTGTTTGTATTCTTATTTATTTTTACATACAGATATATTTTATCTGATTTGTTCTTGCATATCATGCCATTCCTAACTTGAAATCAGTCACAGGATGAGATTTTTTGGAAATCAATTGTTTTTGATGGTGACAGAGAGATAAAACATCAGATTTTGTTGTTGTTGTTTGAGTAGATTTTATATGCTTTACAAAGTACAAACAATGTGTGCCTACTTTGAGTTCCTATGCCTGACAATAATTTTGAATCTGGAAAACTGGTTCAAATATTTTTTTTTTAAATTTTAAAAGCGCTGTTTTAACACATGCATGCCCTTTTCACTCTCCCTCCCATTATACATATCCATCACCAACACTCTAAGCAACCCCAAACCACATACACGGACATAAAGGCCCTTCACGGGAGACCAACAAATTCTGTCACGTCATTCCGGGGTGAGGCTAAATCCACTATCTATTACCTGGGCTGCAATAGCACCTCTTCATAGGGAATGGGCTCCCAAAATCCATTTGTGTTCTAAGGATAAACACTGCCTACAGTGATAGGGGTCACACAGAAGGCCCTTGAATCCTAACTTGCATGCAAATTCAGAAGTCCTGGATCCGGCTAAGGATGGTAACATAGCTTTGCTACTAGTGTCTCCTTGTTCTCACTAAGTCGTTCATCAGTTTCTATGGGTTTCTCCAGCACAGTCTTGGCTACTCTGTTCATCCAACCTCCCTCTATATAAACTCTATTCCAGAAGCAGGCTTTAGTGTTTAGCTGTGGGTGACCGTTCTGCTTCCATCAGCCATGGATGAAAGTTCTAGGAATGGCAACCAAGGTAGTCTTCAATCTCATTATAAAGTAAGGGCATCAAAGGCAGCCATTCTGCCACTGCCTAGATGCTTACTAGGTTCATCCCCGTGTATCCCCAAATTTTTTCCCAGTGCCAGGCCTCTCTTCAAACCTATACTGGATCCCTCAATCAAGGTATTTCCTATCTTGCCCTCCATTAATCCCCCTGTCTCAATCCTCCTTTTGCTCCTTTTCTGCCCCCCATCCTCTTCTCCTTTTCCAACTCCCCTTCTCTATCCTTCGAGGCTCCCAAATTACTCAGGGTTACATGTCCCATCCACTTATTTTCGAGAACATAGGTTCTTCTCTTGGGGTTCTCCTTGTTTTGTTGTTTTCTCTGGACATGTAAATTGTAGGCTGGTAGTGCTTTGTTGTATGTCGAATTCCCATATTAGAATGAGTACATATCCTGATTCTCTTTCTTTTTTTGGGTTATATCATTCAGGATGTATATATATTTTGCTGAGTAATATTCTATTGTGTAAATCTGCCACATATTCACCATATATCCTTCAGCTGAGTGGCATTTAGGTTAGTTCTAGTTTCTGGCTATTTCATACAACACTGCTATGAACATAGTTGAACATATGTCCTTGTTGTATAAATGTGAAGTTTTTGGGTATATGCCCAAGAGGAGAATTTCTGGATCTTAAGGTAGACGCATTTCCACTTTTCTGAGAAACCCCAACACTGACTTCCAAAGTGGCCAGACAAGTTCACACTCCCACCACCACTAGAGAGTTATCATCTTTCTCTATATCTACTCCAGCAAAGATAGTTATTGGTGTTTTTCATTTTAGACATTCTGGCCTGTTAATGATGGTATCACAGAGTTCCTTTGAGTTTCATTTACCTGATGGCTAAAGATTTTGATTTCTTAAGTGTCCTAAAATCATTTCATATTCCTCTAAGGAGAATTCTCTGTTTAGTTCTGTACCCTGATTTTTAAATCAATTGTTTCATGTTTTGGGGCTACCACTTTCTTTCTTTCATCAAACTCTGAAACTGTTCAAATCTTTCTGACATCTTCTCTATACAAGTATGTGGCATTAGGTAAGAATTTGATGAAGACATAAAATATCAGAATACAGTAGGCCAATGGCACTCAGGTTCCCAAGAAAAATTTTCCATACTCTTTGCTGAGTGTTTTCCCAAATTGTAAATGAGGTATAGATATGAGAGTATATCATATGTCATCAGGACTCAGTTTATTTCTGTATGACTGTGCCAGATAAAAAGAAATTCATTCTGTATATATGTTGTCTTTATAGACTCAGGATCCTGTCCAATAAAGCACCTGGGGTTTTATTTTCAAGTCATGGGCTAGATCACAAATATCATTATTATTTATTTTTCTCAATTTTGGCACCAGTGACAAAGGTATATTTAAATATCACTCACCATTTTCTCTTTTATGACATGTAGATTATAAGAGTGAGGAATTTTATTCCTGCTAACTTTTAAGCCAACGACATGCGTGTTGAACTTCAATTGTATAACCTGTATTCAATCCAAGTGAAGATTCCAAATGGCAGCAGACAAGATTTCTTTGGTATGATGACATTAGCATACAGCAACATCAAAAATAGATTCTGTCTCTCATAATTGATGTACCACCTATATTATTGAGATCATCTGTGATTATCAAGTGGGTCCCCATATGCATGCCTTTGGCCAAGAACAATACCGAATAATACATTACTAGTATCTGGGTGAGAAAACTGTTATCCCTTTACTGTATAAGGGGAACAGTTTTCTCAATATCTCTCCAAATAAACAAAATTCACTTAAATAATTTCAAATAATTGTACAAGTGCATCTAAGTACATATGTTGAGTTTCTGATACATACTTTATGTATATATGTGTGTGCTTGTCTACACTTCGTTGATGTATTCTAGAATTTCATGCATGATGACTATTTTTTATTATTTGTTGCTTCTTTTTATTACCCCATCAATCCAGTAGCTTCAGCAATCAATGTTAAAATACAAATAACAACATAATTTAGTGATTCCACTGAGAACACGTACATATATCATAACTAACCCATACTGTATACAGCCTGTATTTGTTATGTATAATAGATTTAGCATTGACATTTTGGAAAGAAAGGCCTAAAGAAATTATGGTTCAGTAGAAATGGAGCCTTTCTATTTTTCATGCAATTTTTGTCCATGGCTTTTTTGCTAATTCTACAAATTGGAAGTGTCTCCCATCTGATTTCACATTTCACTTTCTGATGTTGTGTGTCTAATTTTGTTTACATTCTATATTTGAAGAACTTTCATTGTATACTTCTTCAAATTTCAAAAACGTTCTGTTTTATAATCCTTTTCAGAAGATACTGTCTACAGGTCATGTACACTTTTCCTTTGGATAAGAAACTGTATATGGCAATTTCATGCAATTAAAGAACAAAGGTGGGTTGTGTTGATTGATTAGGTGCTTTGGAAATAAACAGTGTAAGTCCTTAGACATTTGTTCAATTGTGGAATTGTGTAGAAGTGATGTAAAATGGTGATATGTTTTACTGACTTTTACAACTAATAATGCCTTTAGGTGTAAAGACAATATCCAGAACAAAGTTAGGAATTATATGGCTTCAGAAAATATGGAGATGATTATTATGTATTTTGTCAACTATCTTTTTGGCACTATGGGCTATTCAAGGCTATTTTATCACAAGGTTTGCCCTCTTGTCAATGACATATGCCTGCATTTCTGAAAAAGAATGTTGGAGTGAAAAATACAGGAAACTCAACCAGTAACCCCACAAGGCCTAAAGATTAGTAAGTTATTATGTTTGAAGCATAAATTAAATTCTTCAAATTCAGCCTGATGTTGTGGAGACCTCTTAACCAAAATTATGATACTATGTAGCAGAATGTTTCTATATAGAAATATAACTAACGTAATAATTTACAATTTGTCTTCAATAGTATAATAGTGAACACAATTCAAAGATTTAGTGCTAGAGAAACCATGATAGAACATATTTCAGCAAAATCTGCGGTCTTCTGTACAGCAGATTGTACAGCATTGATCTTGGATGATTTTGTGGTTTACAAAAGAATAGCAGAGACATTGGTATGTGTATATTTTTAAGCACAGTGTCCCTTCCCTTCAATTTTTCGGTCTGAATATTTGTATTTTTAATATCTGTTTTCATTTATATTTATTGCAAGAGACATATTTTAAATGTTCTCTTAGATACAGTAAAAGACAGCTCAGCATAATGCATGTTTTGGAACGTGGTCGTCATTGTTGACAAATTCCCCATTGTTTCTCTGAGTGCAGTCCTCATGATTTAGGTACGAGGGAGACATTATTATAGCCACAGTTCTAACAAATTATTGTAACCTTACTGGTGAAGAAGAGCTTACATATATAATATCTTATGAATCTAATTTAATTGCTTGGTTTGTAGGTTCTATTTTTGTTCTGATTCTCCTTGTTATAAAAATTGTTAATTCATAATTTACATTACAGTTCCAATTCCCCAACTTACTCTCCTTCCCAGCCCGATTTGCAAATGACTAAACCTTTCCTCTCTTCCATAGAGAGAATAAGATCTCCCCTAGTAAGTCTACAAAATCTGTCATATCATCTCGCACTTGCAAGTCCAAGGCACCACTCCCTTTTCTAGAACAAGCAAGGTATTTCTTTATATAGAATATGCTTCAATATGTTATATTATATATTGGCTTTAGATTGTAGACCCAAAGTTTATGTCCTCATACAGTGACCCAGTTATACCATTGTTACTTTTATTTAGGGAGTCTAGATCATCTTATGTATTTATCAATTTGTCAGACCACAGTCAGTGATTTTTTCAGTAGCTCTGGTCAGCAGTTTCTATCTATATACCCAGTATTGTTTATAATTATTTGTTCATTATACCTATATTCCCTCAGATCCACTGTACCCAATAACCTGGGGAAAACGTTCTAAGTGAGCCCTGATGCAGAAAGACAATTTTAATATATACTCAATCAAAGTTGACACCAGTCATAAAGCTAAAGTTACACAGTGTACCATTCACAACACATGAAAAACTAGGAAGCTGTTCCAGAAAGTGATGGAAGGAGACACGGAAACTCACAACTAACCATTCCATAGTGTTTATTAAAATAGCCATTCCTTTGTTAGTTGCTGTCAAGCAAACAAGAAGCAGGCTCTCATCAGTAACATTCATCTTTTTCACACTAAATTTAGGATTAGTCTACCATAAAAAGGAAACAGGAAGCTGATTGGGTATTGAGATGTTTTTAAGGATTTGGGGGAGACTTTTGTGGAAATTATGGCATTCAGTGCACTCATTTTTCAAAACCAGGCATACTGGTATCATAGAGTTCCTGAACATAAGAAAAGTTTGATACGTGTAAGTTCTATTGTTTTTTTTTTTTTTTCTTAGCTAGGCTACACAAGCATATTCCTATCCAAGGAGAAAACGTATGGTAAGTCATAAATATGTTTGCACTGTATGTTTTTTTCCAGGCAACCAAGCTATGTAATAATCACTTATTCAAGTCTAAAAGCAAAAATTATCTCATATGGGGAATTTTTCAACAAAATATCTGAAATTCCAGTATCTTATTTATATGGAAACACACTTTTACTCAGTAATTTCCACGAGAGGAAAAATATGCAAAATTCTTGAACTATATCTAGCCCTAATAAAGCCCTTAGAATTAGGATCAGAAATCATGAAGCCTAAAAATATTTGCAGTGATTTTGATATAATGAAGTAAGTAGGAGTATAGTTTTGACTTTTATTCAGAATTTTTTGCCATTTGGGAATATTCAATGTCAATACCTTGATGTGTATGGATGCACATACAACTGCATTTAATATATTAAAATTGTATCACAGAAAACATAATTCCATAAGATTCTGATGCAAATCTCATTGTGGAATTTGGAGTGCAATTCTTTTTGGGGGGAAATGTGTGGATTCATCAAAAATAAATTCTCATGTAGTAATATTAATAACTTTTTATGAATCTGAAGGGAATAAGAGAAACGAAAATGTGATGAAAACTTGCAAATGCAACTGATCAAACCCTATTAGGTTATACAATATAAAAAATTAATTCTTGAGGGCAAATCATATATAAAATTCTCCTTTCTGAAATAAGTGAATATTAACTTAATTCTTTTTTATTAAAGAAATGTAAGATATTAAGTTCTATTAAGTTCATTTTGGCAGACAGATTGAAATAAGCTTTTTTCTTCAATCAAAGAGTATTTTATTTAGCACTATGGGAAGTATACACACACACAAACACATACACACAAAAACACACATATATACAGGTAAACACATGATTAATACAGCATTATAACCCTCATACACAAATTATATTCATAAATTATGGTTATGCAATATTATATTTCATGTAATTTACGTAAAATATACTCTACACATAATTAAATTACCTCACAATACAAATAGAATATTTAAAACAAGTGTTCACAATGAGTATGCATCCAAACCATTAGGCAGCACAGTGTTACTACCATGACAACCCTGACAGGACAGGACACTTTCTGGCATATAGCTTTAATATCGGCAAAACCAGCTAGAAATTTGCTCATCCACCAGGAAAAATTAGGGAATGCTGTCTACTGCTAAATAGCATCAGAGTCATGGGTCAAGTATATTTCATCCTGTCTTCCCAATCCTCTTCCCCTGCTTCATTCACACTTACAGTGAGGAGGGAGAGATAGCTGAATCATCACTTCTGTTGGAGATCTCCAAGAATTGTAGTCAATTGTTTCCATATCTGTGTTTGAGATCACTATCCTGATTTATTCTTAATACATCTCTAAATGCATGTCCACTTTCAATACGAGGTATTAAATCTAATAAAAATGAGGATACTTAAGGATTTTTCCAGTCAGTTTCCTTGCTAAAATACAGCATAAAAGCCAGGCAGTAAATAACCCCAGAGAAGGGAAACTGTCCTGGAGACCTGTAGGAGACAGAGTCAATTAAATCTTAGGATAGGTTTGGTAACTGGTGAGCATTCCCACAATCTTTCCATGAGTAACTGCTCCTGTTTGCTCGGTAGAAAATGTGCCCCTGTCTCTGAATCGACAGTTTCAGCCTTAATATCTTGATTACTGGCTCAGTTTTGCATAATGAATTATGTGCAAGGAAGATTTATTTTTAACTCAATACTTGGAAAAATCACACTTGTGCTGATCAAATGTGGCCTGGAAGGTACAGTGTAAAAGGCTAAGTTATTGAGAGTAATTATTTAACCATCCTAGACACCATGAATTTCTTTCCTTTCCTTTTCTTTTTTTTTTAAAAATTAAGAACAAGATTGTTTTTCATGTCAATACCAGTTCCCTCTCCCTCCACTCCTCCCCTTACACTCGAACACCCCCACCCAACAAAAATCCTGTCTATCACATACCCTTTCTGTTCCCAAGGGAGGGTGAGGCCTTCCATAGGGGTCTTAAGAGTCTCTCATATGCTTTGGGATAGGGCATAAGGCAACCACTGTGTGTCTTGTCCCAACAAAGTTCTCAAATGAATGATAACGAACATGCCACCAGTCACAGAGCTGTGTGTACCATTTGCAAGAAGCACCGCAGGAGCGATGCAATTTGGTGTCCCAAAGAGAGAATGAGCCAGACATCAATGGTGCTGCTTCTGGGCTCTCTGCTCCAGGGTCTTTAACCTGTGATCACAACGGCAGTTGGAAACATCATCTTAGAGGTCACCAGGCTCCATGTTGTCCTGTCTGATATGCTTCCATTTCTGGTAGTACTTGAAATTCTGAAACAACCTAAATCTGGTGTGCTGCACTGAAGAGATGACAAGGAAATATTTAAACTTCATTTGGATATTTTAAAACTACAATATGTCTATGAATACTAATTTTCAAAATGAGGCATACTGATCCTATATCCTTCATCCAGCAACTGGTGGTAGTAAAAGAGATACCCACAGCTAAACCTTGAACTAAACTGGAATCCAGTTGGAGAGAAGGAGGATTGATGAGCAAAGGGGTCCAGACCAGGCTAGTGAAACCCACAGAGACAGCTGACCTGAATATTGGAGAGATCTAGGTCCCCAGACTGATAGGTGGGAAACCAGCATGGGACTGATCCAGTTCAGCTGAATGTGAGGTTTAGTGAGGAGACCTCGGAAATAGATGGGGTCCCTTGAATTGAATCGGTGCTTATCCCTAGAATAGAAATATACTTTCTTAGCCCGTACCACATGGAGGGATACTCTCTGAGCCTAGACACAACGGGTTGGGCCTAGGCCCTATCCCAAAGTATATGACAGACTCTGAAGATGCCCTATGGAAGGCCTCAACTTTCCTTGGGAAGAGAAAGGGTACAGCATAGGTAGGGTGTGAGATGGGGGAGGCAGAGGAGGAGGAGAGTGAGAGGGAACAGGCATTGACAAGTAAAATAATCTTTCTAACACAAATAAAAAAATATGAAAATATAAATTCACTATATTGAATTAGATTTATTGTTAGTAGACTGAGCAACTGGCATGTAACTTGTCCTTGGAAGCAGTAGGAGCACATGCATGTCTAAGCTGAGCAAGCATCCTAATATTCAGTGTAGTACTGGCCATGGTGTTTGGTATCTTCCACACAGAGGAAGGCTTTGGCCAAAGTGCCCTAATGTAAAAAAAAGACAGCAACAAGTTTCCTTTTCAATAGCTAATGTGCTCACTAGCATTTTATTACAGCATTTCAAAAAACTCTATATATTTTCTGTACTGGCAGAAAATATGTCTGATATAGCAGTTTGAGATTTTTAAATATACACATTCAAATTAAAATATACCTGTACTTCTAAATATTTTCTTCTTCCAAATGTGTCCACCTACACTAGTTCTCTTTCAAATTCATGGGCTCTGGATTCTTTTATTAAAAGTGCTCAGTCTGAATAATGTAACTTTTATGTCTATGGCTCAAGGACTTACCAATTCTAAGAAATCTAACAGGAGCTCTACCTTGGGAAGATTACTTTGTTTTAATGCTTTCAGCATTCTGTAATTGCTTGTAGTCTTCTGTCTAGGGTTGGATTGTGGTATAATTGTCTCTTTCCATGTTAGCACATGATAGTATTTATTCTTGGCCTAGTTTTACAGCATCAGAAAGGAACAAGTGCTCTTCCAAGCTATAGAAGCAAAGTTCTATTGGAATAGTGGATGTTACATTTAGAGAAAATACCCTGCAAAACAAAAAAGATTTTTACTTTGTACAAGCCATGAGGAAGTTGCTTCTACCTGAGAGAATGTAACTCTGTCAGCTGTCATGAGATGAGCTATTAAGTTGTTGGGGATTTTTGGCTTTTGTTTGTTTTGGTTTTTTGTTACATGATTTGTGTATGTAGCACTTGCTATGCTGAAAGTAGCTCTTATGCACTAGGGTGGCTTTGAACTCACAGAGATCAACAAGAAAGGCCAATCCACAGCTGGAATTAAAGGTTTGTATCACCACTGCCCAGCTGTGTAGGCTGTTCTTTCAAAAATTATATTATAAAATATTTCATTGTCTCATCAATTCATACAAAATAATGTGGCATACGGTTCCAAGAATGAGCAGTCAAATTGCTAACTTATGCTTTTGTAAGTTATGCTTGTTTGCTCAGATGTTGGAGGCACCAGATGGACATCTGCTAAAATATCAATACATAATGAGAGGATATGTTAAATTTGGCTCACAAAACTTATAATTTTTGGGTTTCCCTTTAGAATTATTTGCCTAGCAATTGCTAAGGCCATACATAAAAAACTCTAGTTTTTCTGAGCTGGGATTTTTAATAAGAAACTTCTAATTTCAAAAACAAACAATAAAATGAGACATACTGGCAATCTACAATATCAGGATATTAGAGAAGTGTGGTAATATATTTTCTCAGAGTAAAAAAGACTAAGTATTCTAAAATGGTATAGTCCACTCAAAGGGAAAAACTACGACAAATGCAGCTTGAAGAAAAGTGCAGCAAACCAGAATTTGATCAATATGCAAGAAAATTACATTTAATTCTGTGTTTGAAATTCAAAATCCCTGCCTCTTTGACAAAAAGCAGGGAGGGGGCAGAGATAGATGAATCAGCAGCTCTGACACAGATCTCCAGGGACTGCAGTCATTTGTTTCCATTCCAGGATTTGAGATCTCTCTCCCCATTGGTTCCTGATGCATCTCTAAATGTATTCCCTCCTCCCTGGGAGGCAATCTGATGTAATAAAAATGTCTGCACAGGAGGATTTTTTCCAGACAGGGTCCTGGCTAATATCCAGCTCTTAGGTGGAATTAGTCAAACCCTGACTGTAAATGACTCCAGAGAAGGGAAACTATCCCAGAGACCTGCATGAGACAGAGACAATATAAACCTAGGATAAGCAGGTTTGGTAGGAATCCCATGCTGCCCTGCTAAGTCACTCTCTCTATTTGTAGTGCAGGTGATGTGCTCTTCCCTTGGAAGTTTCTGTTACTTCTTTAATATCTGCCATTCCCCTGTAGTTTTGAATCCTGCAATTTGGGCAAAGTAGATTTCCTTTTGAATCAGTATATTACAGAAACGTGTCTTGTGTTGATCATATGGGCCACTGTAAGATACAATATAAAATACCTATTTAGGGAAGAATTTTTACTTAGTCATCTAGGACTCTTTGTATTTCAAATGTCAGCATCTCCAAATAAGAGACATCAGAAAACTTTACAAGCCAGCTCTCCTTGGAAGTCCTAAATCACTGTCAGCAATCAGAAGGTAGAGAGGGCAGGGGATTTCACTAGATAGCAAATATAGGCACAAAACTGGATGTATGTTCACCCCTACTTACCCAAGGATGCTTTTCTCTTTTGTTTCTTGTATTCAGTTCTTAGGATTAATTGTAACTTTCTCCTCATCCATTGTATTTCATGATTTCTGCTGCAGGACATGTTAAGCTGAGTGGGAGAAATGAGTGAGAAGCTGAGAAGGAGATCTCAAAGCTTTCCTCAGGATTTGCTTTCCATGATGGAATTGATCAGACTATTCCTATTGGTTCAGGCTCCAAATGACATTTGAATGCAAACAGACCTTCAATGTGAGGAAAGAAGAGATTATAAGTTATCAGAATTAGTCTCTTACAAGACATGTTGTCTGCATTCTAGTTCTTAATAGATCTGGGATAATACAAAAACCCTACTGTAATTTGACCCAAAGGAAACTGTTCTGACAAATGCAGAAGATATAGCCCATGGAGATTAACAATTTCTCTTTGTGTTTGATTCCTTGTATTATAGCTCTGAATCATTGATTCTTCCTCCTGTAAATCAAGGAGATGTCTGCACTTTGAACTACTGGTTATCTTTAAAAATGTGACATCCCACTCTCAGACCTAAAGTGCTACAGTATCTGCAAAAAATAATTCTCTTGAGTCATTAGGAAATCACAAAGACTAGGAAAGGACTTTCTTTACTCCCCTGTGGTGGAACCCTTATTGCAACACTTACAGCATTATAAATTTATTCATGAAAATTACACTTTGCTGTGCTCCATCCCAACTTCACCTGACTCACAGATGTGTGTGTATATCAATATGTCTTTAGGACTCAGTTTATTTCTGTATGCCTCTTGCAGAATGAAAGAAATTCCTTTTGTATATCTACAGCATTTTCGCCCTAGCACCTGTCTATTAAAGCAGCTTGTGGTTTTCCTTACATACCATAGTCATGATCACCAACCTCATAATTATTGATATATTCTTAATTTTTGGCCACAGTGACAAATATATTTTAAAATAATACTCACTATTTTCTCTTTTATGTCATATTGATCATGAGAGACAGCAGTTTTATTCCTGCAAACTTGAAGCCACTAACATGATTACAAACCTTCCATTGTGTCACCTGAAGCTTCTAAATGGCAGCAAATGGATTTCTTTGCTATGATGACATAAGCATAAAGCAACATCAACAATAGGTTCTTTTTCTCATAATTGATGTTCTATTCATATTTTCAAAATCTTACCTGAATATCAAGTGTGTCCCCATATGTGTCCCTGCTGCCAAGAACAAAACCAATACACTACCGGAATCTGAGTGAGAACACTCTCTTATCCCTTCATATAAGGTGTCTAGTTTTCTCAATATCACTCTAGATATACTTTGATGAAATTCAAGTAATTTATAATAATTATATAAGTTCATGTAAGTCTATATGTTGAGTTTTCTCATATAAGTTATATGTATGCATGTATGTATACGCATGTTTAAATTTTGTAGGCATATCATAGAATTTCTTGCATGCTATTTGTATTTGCATTACTTCATGCTTCTTTTTGTTTCCTCCTTCAATATGATAGCTGCAACAATAAATGTTAAATTAAAAATAACCAAACATTCCAATGATTTTATTATCATTATGTAAATATACACATATCTAACCCAGACTGCATACAGATTTTTGTTATTATTTATAACAGATTTAATATTGACATTTTGGAATTAAAAGGAATATAGAAGTTATGCTTCAATAGAAATAGATGCTTTACATTTCCTTGCAATATAGGCCTTTGAATTTTCTACTAATTGTGGTAACTGAGAAATGTTCCCATCTGATTTTGCATTTGTTTCTGATGTCATTGAATTAACCTTTCTTGGTTGTTTCTTTGCTTTTATTTTCTTTCTATTATTTTTCAAATTTCCAAAACTTTCTGTTTTTAATTCCCTATTCCTTTTGGAAGACACTGTCTTCACCCCAGATGTCCTTTTTCTTTGGATAACAGAAGGTATATGACCATTGCAGGCAAAATTGTCTGAGTCTAAAAGTGAAAGTGGATTGTCCGGATTAATCCGTTGTCGTTTAAGGACACAATGCAAGTTATTGGCCATTTCAGCATTTGTGAAAGTGTGGAACTGTGCTGTAAAATGGTGTTGATTTTCATGACAGTTAAAACAAATCTTGCCCCCAGGTGTAAGGATAAATATTCAGGATAAATTTGATAATAATATGGCTTCAGGGAAAATGCAGCTGATTGTTCTTTTTTTTTTCCACTATCATTCTACCAATGTGGGGATAGTTAGGCTATTGTATTGCAAGTTTTTCTTCCTGTCAATGATATATGATCCCCTTGCTGAAAAAAAAATACTGTAAAAATTTCAGACATGTTTGGGTCACAAGCAGTAACCCCACAAATGCCTAAAGGTTAGATCAACAGTAGGTGAGCACGTTATTATATTTGAAGAAGCCACTAAAAATTCAAATTTGCCTCGATGTTTTGTAGACTTCTAACATGCAGTTTTGACACAGTGATGCAGAATGTTTAAAAGTTTATTATTAGCTACTGAATAATTTACAGTATGTCTTTGTATTGTACTAGTGAATTGAATTGATAAAATGAACTTATAAGTAGAGAAACCATGATAGAACACATTTTACCCAATTCTGAAGTCTTATGTACAGCAGATTGAACAACATTCTTCTTTTTGGATGTTTTTGTGGGTTAAAAAAACATCAGAGACACTGGTATGTGTCTATTTTTAGGCACACTGTCTCCTCGCGGTTATTATTTTCTATCTGTATCTTTTTTAACTTCTCTTTTCATTTATTTTTTTATCGTAAGAGACGAATTTACAAGTGTTCTCTTAGTTATAGTAGTACTCAGGTCAGCTAATGTATGTGACACAACATGGTAGTGTTCTCTGAGTGTGAACTTCATGGCTGAGTCATCAGGGATCCATGATTATAAACACAACTCTGGCAAACTGTTGTAAGCATGCTAATGCTGAATATGTTACTGATAACTTCTCAGAAACAATGGTACTTCCGCTTGGTGGTAGGTACTGTTTTGGTTGTGATTTTCCTTTTTAAATTATTAATTCATATTTTCCATTCTAGGCCAATTCCTCACCATCCCTTCCTCCCACTGCCCCCATTTCACCACAGACTTCCAAATCCACATTAGAGAGGGTAAAGCCTTCCTTGGGAAGTCTAAAATTCTTTCCCATCATCAGGTAGGGGCAAGACCAAGGCTCCCCTCCTGGTCTAGACTGAGAAAGTTTTCTCTTCATATAGAAAGGACATCGGTAAGTTATATTGTGCATTACTGTAATATCTTAGACCTATTGCCAATGCCCTCATATAGTTCCCTAGCTGCACCAATGTCTCCTATATTTTGGAGGTCTAGGTCATCTTATGCAGGCTCCCAGATTTCAGACCTGAGAGATTGACCTCTCAGTTGCTCTGGTCAGCTGATTTTGTGGTTTTACCCACTACTGACTTGAATCCTTTGTTCATATCATCTCCATTCCCTCACTTTGAATGTCCCCAAGAAATAGGAAAAAATCAGACAGAGTGAGGTAACCCAGACTCAGAAAAAAAAAAAAAGATATGGTACCTACTCCTTCATAAGTAGATACAAGTCATAAAACAGCAGATGCCCAGCCTACAATCCTCAACACCCAAAGAGCTAGCAACAGTTTCAGAAAGAGATGGAAGAAGATGCACAAAACCAAAACTAACCATTTTGTAGGCCTTCTTTGAATACTCATTCCTTTCTTAATCATTGCGAAGCAGAAAACTTTTCTCTGTTAAGCAAGTTCAACTTCTCTGTATTATCCTTATAACTCCTAAACTCTTATCTTCTTCCCAGCAACCACACAGTTGGTTCTCCCACCTAAATTAACCTGTCTAAATATAATCCAGTCAGCTTCTTTTTTAAACATATCTCACTGACATATATTCACACAGTATAAATGAATATTCCATACTCTATTTTATAATTAAAACTTCATAATGAAAATATTTGGGAATAATATTTTATATATTTTATGTGTAGATTAAGTCTAGAATATCTGTGTTTGTTTCTTACATATTTCACACATTAAGCAGTGATTATCTTAATTTCTCAGGCCTATAACCTCAACAACACCAGCAACAAGTTGTAATGCAAAACATCAGAGTTGATGTTTAATTTCATATGACATGCTTGTCCATGATTTATAGTTGCCTTAATATATTGAAAAGAAAGTTTGAAAATGACATGTGCTTCTAGAAACATATAAACATGGTGAATATGATATGTACAATCAAGGGATTATAGACATGATTATATTTTATTTGATACTGCATAGAAGGAGAGCAGTTGTCTGTGATACAGAGGTATCCCTGAGTCACCTGCAAAGTTTATGGGCAGAATAAGATGGTGTGCTAAGTTTTACTGAAGCACCAAGGTTTAAATATATGTACTTGAAATTCCCATGTACAGTTAGAACTCAGAATATATCTGCTGCTAAAATTGGATTTTGTATTCTGTACCTTAAAATATGAATATATTAAAGAGGGAATATATATATATATATATATATATTATATATATATATATATATGTGTGTGTGTGTGTGTGTGTGTGTGTGTGTGTGTGTGTGTAGATAGATAGATAGATAGATAGATAGATAGATAGATAGATATCTTCATATGTGCATACTGTTGTTCCATTATCTTAACTGTAACTTCACAGTAATTCAGGAAAAGAATATGGAGGTGTTTCCTATATCCTCTTTTTTCCTGCAATATATGTGTAGAGAAGACAGAAGAATTACTTAGGCAGTTGAGGATTTGATGTGATTTACAACAAGTATTCATATAATAGAATTTAAATTGGAGTAACAAAGATGGCCATCCCATAGTTCGAGTGGAATAAGATATAATGTTCTAAACAGTGGTTAGCAATTTGGTCTTTGATTTATATACATTTTGCTATTTTTATTTTATAGATATATTGTTGACAGCCAGGTAGACATCCCATTCAGCAACAAGTTCATTTGGAAATTTGTAAATCTAGGCTATACTCTCAGAATTCTGCTTTCCTTTTATTTTACTTTATTATGTTATTTTTAAAATTGCAATGAGACTTATTTGGAACTAGAAACAAGCTTCATTTACATGTTAACCCATTTCCTGACCCCTCCACTCCATCCATGCCCCAAACCTCCTACCCAACCCCATTCCCTCCTCTCCTCTCCTCTTCACTTTGCCCCCTGTCTTTCACCCAGCTCCCTTTCGCCTACTCCCATGCTCTCAATTAGAACAGGAGATCCTATCCACATATCCAGAGGAACATGCATTCTTCTCTTGAGGTGCTCCTTTTTTCCTAGTTCTGTTGTTGAAGTGAATTGTTGGCTGCTAATCATTTGCTCTATGTCTAAATTTCATATATGAGTCAGTAAATACCATGTTTGTTTTTTGTGACAAGATTAGCTCACTCAAAGTAGTTTCTTCCAGTTCATCCAGTTTTATGTTGAGGTCAGGAAGACAAAACGACAGCCCACAATGGAAAAGGATCTTCACCAACCACAGAGACAGCTAAATAAAATTTAAAAAAATGAATTTTTATTTGAGACAACCCAAATAAAAATGAATTCAAAAGCTAGCCACCAAAACACCAAACAATGAAATTAAAAAAAGTGGGAGGCAGTACTAAATAGATAGTTCTCAGCAGAGATGACTATATCTAAATTCATAGTAGATATAAGTATGTAGGTGACTGTGACCTACTATGTGTCACTGAAGCAACTGCAAAATGTTGTGTCAGTAATGATACTGTGCTTACCTTTATTGACGAATGTTCAGGCATATGCATGAAATTTCTCTGTGATGTTTGTCCTCAATAATTCTCCAACTTTCATATCAAACACTTTTTTCTTCAAAATCATATGGAAGCCCATTTTATTATTCATGTTGCTGCTCCCATTCACTGACATGAAATGGAGAAACACAAGAAGAAGGGTAAACACTGTTAGTTTAATATATTCATGAAATAAGCAGAAAAAAATGTAAAGTGAAACATTCCATTGTTCCAAATTTTCTGTCTAGTACATGCAATTTTTCATTATCAAATTCACAATAAGTAGCAAGAAGTTAAATGCAAAAAAATACATTTGTTCATTTAAGAATTTACTGATAACATGAAAATACACAGAGATTATCAAAGGTGATTTCATTATATATTTCATTCTCTGTGTGTACTATAGTTTATTGTTTTAATCCAAACGCCTCTTGAGTCTGAGAAAGAACAGACAGGAGCTTCATCTATTCTGTACTTAATGTATTATATGTGAAATGAATGCCCCAGCAATCACACATATTCTGACAATTCATCAGGAAATATTGAAAGTATTCAGAAAATACATTTTAAAACTGGAGGAACACAGAGGACCATATATAACTAGGGAGGGAGGAGGACAATTTGACCTATATAGTGTATAGCAGTGTGTGTTCCTAGTATCAATCATTATGCTGTTTTATTTTCTTTTATATTTTTAGAGTGAACATCTCAGTTAGTAATATTCTCATTTGGATATTTCAAACCTACAATATGTCGATGAATACTAATTTTCAAATGAGTCATATTTGCATTCTACAATACCAATATATAAGAGAAGTGTGGTAACAAATTTCTCTGAGAATAGAATGTTATGTATTCTAGAATGGCATATTTCAGTCAAAGGGAATAACTTATTGCAGATCAGCTTGTTTTATAAAAATGTGCAGCAAACCTGAACTTGGTCACCATGCAAGCAAATTACATTAAATTCTGTCCTCCGAAATCAATATTCATACTTCTTTGAGAAAAACAGGGAGGGGAGAGAGATAGATGAATCAGGAGCTCCTAGGCAGATCTCCAAGGACTGCAGTCATTTGTTTCCATTCCAGGGTTTGAGAATCTCTCTTCTGATTGGCTCATGATGCATCTCTAAATGTATTCCCTCCTCCCTTTGAGGCAAACTGATGTAATAAATATGTCGGCACAGGAGGATTTTTTCCAGTCAGGGTCCTGGCTAATATCCAGCCTGTAGCTGGAATTAGTCAAACCCTGACTGTAAACAACTGCAAAGAAGGGAAACTGTTCCAGAGACCTGCAGGAGACAGAGAAAATATAAACCTAGAATAGGAAGGGATTTCCGGTGCTGTGCTGCTGAGTCACTTGCTGCTGTTTTCAGTGTAGGTTATTCACTCTTGTCTCAGAAACCCCTTTTTCTTCCTTAATATCAGTTATCCCTTTGCTAGTTTTGAATACATCAATATATGCAAGGACATTTTACTTTTGAATCACTGTCAGAAACATGTCAAGTATTGATCATATGGGACTTTGGATCATATATTATAAAATGAACATTTACCTGAGAATTCTTACTTAATAATCTTGGAATCTGTGTGTTTCAACTGCCAGATTTCCCCAATAAGGACATTTGGGTTATATGACATGACTTCAGTCAATATTAGAAGCCAGCTGTAATTGGCAGCCCAGAATCACAGTCAGCTCTGAGAAGGCATAGAGGGAGGATTACATTTACATAACCTGTATATAGTCACAAGGAATAGGATATGTTTACACCTACTTACCCTAGGATGCCTTTCTCTTTTGTTTATTGTATTCAGGGTCTAGGATACAGTATATTTTTCTTATCATCCATTCTATCCGCGGTTTCTGCAGCAGCACACTTTAGTTGGCAGGGAGAAATGAATCAGCATTTCTGAATGAGATCTCCAAGCAGCAGGAAATTTGCTCAGCCAAAGGACAACATCAGTCAGTGTTGTCTACTGCTATATAGATGCAGAATCATGATTAATTAGTATTTGATACTGTCTTCCCGTTCAATTCCACTGCATGTTTCAAACGAACAGGGAAGGCAGAGGGAGAGATGAATCATCAGGTGGGATGGAGAGCTCTAAGAGCTGCAGTCATCTGTTTCCATGTCTGGCTTTCTGTTCTCTCTCCTGATTCGTCCCTAATGCATATCTAACTTCATGCCCTCAGCCAATAGGAGGCATTCTTCTGTAATAAAAGTGACCGTGCTGGAGGATTTTGCCAGCCAGGCTTCTGGCTTAAGTTCAGCTCTTAGCTGTACTTAGGCCAAGCCTGGCTCATAACAGCCCCAGAGAAGGAAGAACATCCCTGATGTCTGTTGTGGCAGGGGCATTTAAAACCTAGGATATGGTAGGTGAATGGTGTGATTTCCCACAATCCTGCCATGAGAAACTGCTCCTCTATGCTGGGAAGAACGTGAGCCCCTGCCTCTGAATCCACAGCTTCAGCCTTTGTATATGTGATTTGATTACAAGCTCAGTCTTGGAATCTGCATTATGTGCAAAAGATTTACTCTTAACTCAATATTTATCAAAAACATGCTTCTGCTAATTAAATGTGTCCTTAGATGCCACAGTATAAATGGCTACAATTAGGGAGAATAATTACTTAGAAATCTGAGACAATGTGAATTTCAATTGTCGTATTCCATAAGTAAGTGCATTTTTGAAATCTGACATAGCATCAAAAATCATTACATGCCAGCTGCAGCGAGCAGCACAGAATCAAAATCAGCCATCAGAAGGCAGAGATGGAGGGTTTCATCTAGATAGCCTGGATATAGGCACAAGCAGGTGGAAATATTTTCAGTCCTACTTACCCCAGGAAGCTTTTCTCTTTGGTTTATTATTGTATTTTGGGCCTTGGATAAATGATTGTATTTCCTGTAATCCTTTTTCTGGCTCATTTTTTCTGCGGCAGCAGACGTTTAGTTGGGAGGGAGAAATGAATCAGCATCTCAGAAGGAGATCTCCAAGCGTGCTTCAGGATTTGCTTTCCATTGGTGGAATTGAGATAACTCTCCTTAAGATTAAGATTCTAAATTCCATCTTAATGCACACAGATATTCAGGGAGACGGAAGGGGAACTTACAAATTTTCAGAATTACAGTTTATTATAAGACAGTCTCTAGCTGCATTTTAGCTCCCATTAGCTCCTTTGTATAACCAAAACCAAACTGTAAATTGTCACAGGAAATGAAACTAGTCTTGACACATGCAGGAGATTGAACAGATACAATTTAGCAATTTCAGTGATTGCTTGCTTCCTTGTATTACAGTTCTGATTCATCTGATTCTCTGTCTTGTGTAGCAAGGGCATGTCTGCTTCTGGAAATACTGATTATCTTTAAAGGTGTTTCAGACCTCAAGTGGTGCTATTTCTACAAGAACAATAATTCTCTTATCGTTTTAGTATATAACCGAGGCTAGGAGGTGAGTTCTGTCTTTACTCCCCTCTGGGAGATCCCTGATTTGAATGCCCATGGCATTCTAGATTTCTTCAGGAAAATTTGATTGACATAAATTACAACCAGTACCTTTTACAGACTCTCCCCTGTCACCTAATTCTATGATTGAAACCACAGTACAGCACAGCAAATTCTCTTGTTATCCTATTCACATTAGGTTCACACAGGTTTAGCTTGGAATTCTGTGTTTGTATTGTTAGTCAAATATTCATATAGAAAATATTTTAATTTTTTGTTCATATATGTCAGTGCGTTCCTATCCTAGATATTAGGCATAGGGTTACCTTTTTGGCAATGCATGTTTTATTAATTTTTTCAGACAGACATTAAACATCAGATTTCATTGTTCTTATTTGAGTTGTTTTTATATGCTTTAAACAGTATCAACATCATTTGCCTCCTCTCTCAGACTCTGAATTCCTGTATCTGGCAGTAAACCTGAGACTGCAAATATTGGGTCACTTTTTAAAGAAGTCCTCTGTGTTACATATCAATCCCCTCTTTAACTGTCTCTCCCATCATCACATGCTCCCTGGTGGCCCCCAATCAAGCCACCACCCAATCTCCAAGAATATTGAGGCCCTTCACCTGAGACCACCAAAATCTTTCACATCATTTGGGGAAAGCCAGGTTACACTATCTTCTATCTGGGTTGAAGTAGCATCCCCATAGGGAATATGACCCCAAATTCCATTTGTGCTCTAGGGATAAACACTGGTTTCACTGTTAGAGGTCCCATAGAGGATCCTGTCCTCCTAACTGTTGGCCACATTCAAAGGGCTTGTTGGCTCCAATGCTCGTTCCCTAGTTTTATTACTAAGGTCTCCGTGCTTTCACTAAGTCAGTTCAACTGTTTCTGCAGGTTTCTAGAGCACAGTCTTTGCTTCTTTGCTCATCCATCTTCCTTCTCATTAACTGGATTTCAGGATTGGGGCTCATTGTTTAGCTGTGGGTGCAGATTTCTGCTCTGTCAGATACTAGGTAAGAGCTCTAGAAATGGCAACCAAAATAGTTATCAATCACATGATAGGGTAAGGGCATCATGTCTCCCATTCCATCACTGCCTTGATTCTTACATGAGGTCATCTCTGTAGACCCCTAACTTGTTTCCTGGGATAGACCTCTCCCCAAACCTATACTGGCTCCCACTACCAAGAGGTCTCATTTCTGACCCTCCTTCATTTTCTGCCTGACTCAGTCCTATGGTTTTTGCCTATTCTCCTGTCACTTGTTCTCTCTCTACACTTCCCACACTACTCTGCTCTCCCTTTAGGCTCCCAGATCACTCTGGGGTTCTTTTCCCTCTCCCATTCTTTGAAAGAACATACCTTCTATTCTTGGTGTCTACCTTGTTTTCTACTTTCATAGTATACCAGATTTTAAGCTGGTAGACCTTCTCTATAAATCTAGTATCTATATTTGAGTAAGTACATACCTTACTTCTTTTACTTTGATTGAGTTAACTTGCTCAGGATGCTTTCTTCTAGTTCCATTCATTTGCCTGCAAATTTAAAGATTTCACTCTTTTTTTTCTGCTGGGTAATACTCCATTGTGTAAATTTATCAAATCTCTCCAACAATTCACCTTTTAAGTGCATCAAGATTGATTCCAGGTTCTGGCTATTGCAAACAATGCTGCTCTGAACAGAGTTAAAAATATTTCCTTTTTGTATGAATGTGCATTTTGGGGTATATATCAAGAGAGGATTTGCTGGATCATAATGTTAATTGTTTCCCATTTTCATGAGAAACCACAATGCTTACAAACCAAATTTGTCTTAAAGTTTGCCCTACAACCATCAGGTGTTTCTCAATACTGTTTTCCCAACTTGTAACTAAAGGACAGATGTCAATGTTTATCAATATGTTATCAGGACCCTGTTTATTTCTGTATGCCTATGATATATATATATATATATATATATATATATATATATATATGTCATCTTCATATTCTCAACATCCTGTTCATTAAAACCCAGGGAACTGGGATTGACATGGAAAATAATATGTCCAATTCAAATAATTTTAAAAACATCTCCTAATGATAATATTGGGAATTAATATTCTATGTGTATGTTAACTCTTTAATATCTATATAGGTTTCTCAAATATGTCACACATTAAGCAGTTATTATCCTCAATCCTCTAGGCTATAACCTGAGCAACACCTACAAATATGGTATGTGAACCAGCAGACTAGTTGTTTACTTTCATACTAACTGGTTGTCCATTAACACACTTGCCTTAAGAAATGGGATAGATTTATAGTATGACATTACATTTTGAAGAATATGAGCAGGGTAAATAAGTAGGTGAAATATTATAGGCATGACTACAGCTTACTTGATAATGAATAGAAGAAGGGCAGGTACCTAATATATAGAAGGTATCATTGATTCAACTGGTAAGTTTATGTGCAGAATAAATAATGTGCTATGTTTTGTTGAAGCAACAAAGTTTAAATTACATGCATGAAATTCCCACATCCTGTGAGAACTCAGAATACAAGTGGATCTAATATTGGGATTTTGTATTCTCCAATATCATATCAATTTTTCTCTTAAAAAGTCCCCTTTTCATAATGAAGCGGCTCCTCAATTTTGCTGATATGAAGAGAGCACAGTACATCAAATTCCAACAGAAAAAAAAACAGTGAATCTGATTATTTCCATGAGATATAAAAACTTGGTATAGGAAAACCATCCAGTGCCTATTATTTTCTCTCCACTACTTGCAAATACTCAAAAGCAAATCACACTTTTAAAGTTCTTTTAAATATTTTTTTTTTGCTTTATACAGTTTTTACATGTTATCTTAAAAATCCACTAAGATTACCACACGGGACATTGCATCACAGATACACACACACACACACACACACACACACACACACACACACACACTGTATCAGTAAACTGATTTGCCTTCTGAAATGGGGTATAGAGATTTTCAAAAAGGTTTTCAGGGACCTCTTTGGAAATTATGGCCCTAGACATGAATACCATTTATAGAATGTGTATAGTGTTCCACCAGACAGTTTCCAAATAAGCACATAGAGACTCGCTATTAATTTTAAAATTCAGCCAGAAGCTCAGTCTTGTTAATGGCTAACTTATACATTTTACATTTACTAGTTTTTCTTATGTTGCCGATGTCAAATGGATTGGTACCTTTTATCAGTACTACAGGTTCATCTCCTCTGCAATTCTCATGATTCTGAGACTACTCACTTCTTCCCAGCAACCATATATTTTGTTTCTTCCAACTAATATTAACCTGCCTAAATCTAAACAATTTATTTTTTATCGATTCATTCACAGTGACTTGCATTCATACACAGTAAGTTAATATTACTCACTTAGTTCTTTAATTTTTGATAGATACTCACTATTTAATACATGTTATTTATATGAAGATGAATACATATATTTCGATGTTGCCCATTATTTAAAAATATGTATGATTAAATTTCTTCATGAAAATTTGGGGAAATAATATTTGATGTGTATGTTGAATCTAAAATATCTATATTTGTTTTTAAACTTTTCACACATTAAGCATCAATTCTCAAGGCTATAACGTGAACAACACCTAACAAATATGGAAGGTGAACCTGCAGAGTCGGTGTTTATTTTCATACCAATTGTATGTTCATAACCTACAGTTGCATTAATATATGTGATAGAAATTGAAGTATGGCATGTGCATTTTGAAGAATACAAGCATGACAAATGTGGTAGATGAAATCAAGAGAGATTATAGGGAAATGACTAGTATACCAGACACTAGGTGATTCAAACTTCCCATTTGATTTGTAAATGATCTTCTCATTGTTTTAATCTGCTACATCACTCAAAAAAACAGAAACAATATAAAATACATATTATTGTGTTCTTTTTATATAATTCTGTCTATAACAGACTAAAACATTTGCCTTTATTGCCTTATTTGTATATGTTTTATCCTTGATTTAAATATTCATTTATGTATAGAACAGGTACTTCTCATATGACCATTTCTGGGTAGAGTGTAATACAGAGAATTTTATAAGCATAATAAGGATAAAAGCACCTCAAACTGAGGATTTAATATTCTTGAGCTGTACACATTATGTGACAAAATCAAACAAGTTAAAATCATGGTTCTTTAATATGATATTATTTGTAAAAAGGACACAGTTACCACATAAGCCCATATGACAGCTTGTTATATGTCATATCCTACAAGTGGTAAAGAATTCATGGTAAAATATATTTTCCATTTTCCTTTACAGTATTTTTAGTTTTAGTATCCAAGGACCATAACTGTTTACACCAGTGACTTTTCTCCATCACATATTTTAATATATTTCAACCACATGAATTCTATTCAGATAGGAAAATGTTTACTTGCAACTGTCTGATTGTGTTGTCTATACTATGAAATCAAAATGTGTAAAACTAAAAATTGTGACAGCTACTCATTGAGAATTACTCACTCTTTGATTGTCTGTTGTGGTACAAATAAATCTTCTTTGGTTGTTCATGCACAAGAATATGCCAAAACATGGGTACATATGGCTATTATCATTGGCCTTATTAGTGTCAGGGAATTCTCAGAATTGAATTGCTTATATTTTTCAACACAGTTTATTTTACAAAAAAAAATGAAAGATTGATGTTGATACAAATGTGATACTACTTAGTGAAACAGTAAATATTAATTAGTACTTAATTCATATTCATAAACAAATAATTCCCTAGACCTATAAACTGTTATTTCATTGCAATGGTTTGGGAAGTCAAGATGCATTTGTTATTATCATTTCCTAGAATATTTTAAGGTAATTATTTATACTTAATTTAAAATTATTAGTGATATCTGCAAGCATACGTTTAATCAAAATTAGCTGGTGCTGTTTCATAGTCTCCTAGTTAAATGTTCTAAGTGTTAATTTTTAGTAACTTTCAAATCACTTGTATGAAACTTGGCTGCATTAACTCAATTGTGTATCATAATAATATGCTGAAAGTGGTAAAAAATCCATTTACTAAGCACATGTAGTGTTATAACATATCCACACCAAATGTTTCTTGTGTCATAATTTATTTACTGAATGTTCCAGTTAAGTCAAATTGCAATGAACATTTATTTTCAATATTGGGAAACATAATTTGCCCATCAAGATGTGTAGAAAATGAGGCAACCTTGGCACATTTCTAAGTAAAATAACAAGCTGGAACCAAGGTTTATAAAGAGAATCCACCAGCTGAGAAGCATTGTAAATGAGGAGACTTGGACATATGTGGAGTTAAAACTTAGCATTGCCATGTCTTAGAAAATCAAATAGCTGTATTGTTAAAAGTAATCCTTGCTGATTCTGGAATTCTAAGAGTTCATTATCTGAATAAACATGGGATTAGTAACTAGTGAGGCAGACAACAACTTAACACCCATTCTACTTACTTGAGAAGGTGTTATATTTTTAGATGACCAATTCCTAACTCATCAAGTTGATGTCTATAATAAATCAGTTAAGAAATGAAAAATTTAGAAAAAAATTAAAAATCATTATCATCACTGGTGGAGATAATGCCAAAGAAGAGTAATAAAGAAACACAAACATAAAAGTTTAAAACAGATACCAATGAAGATTTGCCTAGAAGCTATCTAAACTAAATGGACTATAGGTTATGCAGGATGCATAAGGACCTGGATCTATTGTTATAATCCCCATCTCTTTCAAAATTCTGATTTGGCAGACTATTTGTCACAGTATTTACATAATTTAATTATAAGCAAAATCCAAAATAAACAATTTATTAAAAGAGCAACATACAACACAAGTAAATGCCATGAGCTGGAATATTTATATTTATGAAAAATGAAACAGTATACCGTTTTAAGAGGGGTTAAAGTGTATATAAGGTTAGATGCTGTATTTGCAAGTCTATTTTTTTAAGTAATTACTATAAAGCTACTCATGATATTACTTAGGCTAAGATAATTATCAATCAAAAAATTTAGGATTTAAAATATAAACTTTGCATGGTCTTGTGTGCTGGCAGAAGGCAGGATGAATGATGAGAGCTGCAAATGATTCAGTCACCAGCTTGTCTGAGGTTATTTCCACCAGAAATTTATCTGAAGCCAAGAGAGTGCTGCCCCCAAGCTGATGCCTTATATACAATGGGTCTCTACACCCTTTAAGAAATACCTTATGGCTTTTTGCAGGGTAAAATACAGCCCCATCAATCTGAACTTTCTCCATGAAAACACTGTATGTTTCTGACCTAAAATATCTAAGAACAAAGAATTTACACTTTGGCCCTTGGATACTGCCCAAGTCACCTGTGCCTTTTTGAATGTTGGAAAATGGAGATTACATTTGCTCAGTGGGTAAAAAACTAGACTTTATACCTATTATAATAAAATTACAATAGTAGTAGAAATACCAACTCTGTAAACACATAAATAAAATCTCTAAATAAAAAGGAGAAAAAATAACCTTATGACACTATTCTGAGAAGAAGGTAAGTTCAATCACTATAGCAGAGTTTCACAATGGCAGTTATATAACTCTCCTGTTTCACGATATAAGAAAACCACACACAAACGCTGAAATACCATATAATCTGCAAAACATGATCCTACAAAATAATCTACTACATGAAATAATTCATACAAGAAGCCTAACATGCAAATTTCCTCACCATGCAACTGTCTTCTAACAAAGCAAGGAATGACAGCTCACCTGAGGGAGCAGAAAAGTTGAGTCAGTTGTAGATTAGAAGAAAGGATATGTGGTATGTAGGGTTTTATTTGGGGGGTGGTAGGCAAGGAAGGGAGGGAGAAGGTAACTGGGATTATCATGTATCAATCTTGTTAGTAATTCAAATAAAAATGTCAAAATATTATCAGTTTATGGTGTAAATAATTATTAAATTTGATAAACTTCAGGGATAATAATTTGTGTTACTAATTCCATACCTCAAGGATACAGAATGTTGTTGTTTTCATTCTTGTTTTATCAATACTTTTTATATTGTTAAATGGTGAAAGCAAAATTGTGAACTATTCTATTTTGAATGAAAATAATGAGCTCTAC
Organism: Cricetulus griseus; assembly: GCF_003668045.3. Classification (NCBI taxonomy): domain Eukaryota; kingdom Metazoa; phylum Chordata; class Mammalia; order Rodentia; family Cricetidae; genus Cricetulus; species Cricetulus griseus. The sequence goes on from NC_048596.1 coordinate 136,336,769, forward strand.
TTCTGACTACTGTCAACTGTCATGTTATCGAGTTGTATTTTTTCTTTCTTTTTTTCAACTTTTTTTCATTTGAATTAGAAACAGGATTGATTTACATGACAATCCCAGTTCTCTTCTCTCACCTGTCCTCCCCTACCAACACCCCCCCCAACTAAAACCCTCCTGTAGTAGAGCAATATTTAGCCCATTCAAGTTTATATCCTTTTAGGATGCTGGAAAGTGAATATATGGATAGATGATCTATTTACAAGTTTATTTCCAAGTCATCCATTAAAGCTACTCAACTTATTACTTTGATGAATATAATTTCAATAAAAAATATAGGATTTAAACCTGGGGAATATGGCCCCACCAATCTGAACCTTTGTGTACCTGAAGTTTGTAGCAGGTCCTTCTATAGTAAGCCTGTGGTGCTATAGTGTTTTTTTCCAGCCCATCAGAATACTTCGGTGGCTACTCTTCACCAAATAAACGAGAACATTCCTGCTCAACTCCAGTAGCTAGAGATATGAGAAACAACTGGTTGGAGGATTACCAGCGATATAAAATGGCTGTAGGCCACAGCAGCACAAATCTGGAGCCCCACTTCTCATCAAAGTTCTGATCCAGATCTGACTCCAAAGAATAGGCACACAGGCTGAGGCAGCAATAGCTGTATTTGGAGTCTCTGATTGTGGCCTCAATCATCACTCTTGAAGCTTTGGTTGCTTCCACCTGACACTGTGGCATTTCATAGAATCAGAACTGAGTTATATGTAGGAAGTGGCAGAGCTGGGGGCATCCTTCTTCCAGCTCAATACTTTCTATCAGATTAAGAGAAATTAGAACTTTCATAATCTTATGGACTGAAACTTTGTTGAATCATTTTGTAATATAGATCAGATGTAGGTGAGATCTTTGAGAGTTGACTAATGGACCCAAGAAACAAGCTGGGGTAGCAATTCTAAAATGTAACAAATTAGAATTTAAACTAAATTCAATCAAAAGAGATGAAGAAGGTCAGTTCATATTTTCAAAGGAGAAATCCCTGAAGATGAACTCTCAATTTTGAACATCTATGCTCCAAAAACAAAGACATCCACATTTGTAAAAGGAACATAACTACAACACAAATCATATACAAAGCCACAAATGCTTATAGTGGAAGACATCAACAACGCACTCTCACAACTACACAGGAGGAAAATTTGAAATATTTTTTCAGGGAAAATTGTGATGAATGACTAGTAATATTTCAGTAGATGGTTGTATATTGATTAACAGAAAACTGCCATAAATGAACCCAGTTCTTGGTAATTACAGATAAATAATAAAATCTTAGTAGGTAAGGTGATATTGGAACCAGAAGACAATTTATATTATTGGTGATTCTGTCAATTGTTCAAAATATTATAGTTATGTATAACAGGAATAACTATTTTATGAACAAATTGTCAGTAATAAAAACATGAAGTATATTTGCAAATATAACCAAGCTATCTCATATTAGGTTTTACTACAGACAGAAAATTGGTTGAGAATTTAACAGTATTTAACATTATTTTTTTCCAAAGTAATTAAACTCAACTCATTTCTTTATTATGAAGACAATCTGAGGTACTATATTTTTGTTGTGCCAATTTTGAAGAGGGCTTGAAAAAACACTTTTTTTTTCTTTTTTTAATACAAGAAAATTTTGTAGGACTTAGCAATAGGTAGAAATGTGCTAGGGTTTATAATTCAACTAAGTAAAGTATAGTTGTGCATGTTAATCGTACAATACATATTATGTGATAATATATGCAGTATCACATTATGATTTCACAACATGAAAACAAGTGACATAAAAATGTACACAAACAGATCACAAAGAGTAAGCATCTTGATGCACAGAGAATCTGAGAGTCACAATTAGAAAATACAAGCAGGAATGAAAGTTTTCATGTTGTAAGCTAGAATTTAGGAAAGAGAAACTGGAAATTTTCTCAGTCCTCTAGCTACCATTGGTGAGTGGTATCTACTATTAAATTGATGTATCCTAAGGCTGCTTTCATTCTATCCAGTGACCCAATTTTCATTAACTTGCTTCTTTTGCAATATGCAGGAAAGAGTCAGAAGCACAGTTGAGAGCACCAAGTTACCTAGGGTCATTAGCTTTCCATTCTTGGGTGTGACATCTCTCCCATCCTTGGTTTCAAATCATCACTGTGTGAAATCATGTCCTCCTCCAATGAGAGGCTCAGAGCTAATAAAATGGTCTACACTGAACAGCTATTTACAGTGAAGCTCCTGGTTAAAATCTGACTCTGAGCTAGCATTAGACAAAGCCTGTCTATAAACTAATCTAGCGAAGGAAAACTGCGTAAGAGACCTGTAGAATACAGAGACATTCAAAACCAAGAATTGGTAGTGATTTGGTGGGATACCCTACAATCCTGTAAAGAGTGAATAGTCAAGTTTGATGTGAAGGACTTGTGATTTTGTCTAGGGAGATACTGCTTCAGCCTTAATATTTGTGAAAATAGCATCCATCTTTGATCCTGAATACTATGGAAGGAAGATTTACTTTGATAATTTATACATGACAAATACAAATCACAAACTCCCTGAATATCCCACTAGGAAATGTTTTATGTCAGCATCAACTCCCACTAAGACACCTGGGAATCTGTGATGTTCACTTGTCAGATTCCATATATAAATGCATTTGGTTATTATAGCAGAGATAAAATCCAAAGCTTTAATTGGCATCCTTGTTTCACAATCAGCCGACAGAACGCATGAAGGGAGGCTTTCATGTAGATCTCCAGGATATAGCAAAATAAGATGGATAAGATCATATCCAAATTATCTTGGAATGTTTTTTCCCTTTTGATTTTTGTATTTAGGACCCAGTATAAAATGCATATTTCTTGTCATCAAATATCAACTTGGTTGTTTCTGGAGCAGCACAGTTTATTTGAGACGAGACTGAGAATTGAATCAGCATGCCCAGTGAAACTTCTAAATAGCAGCAGATAGATTCATCTTTTATAATGACTTTAAGTACATGTGTTACTCCTTGGCGTGGGCGATACCACCCCTGCCCTTGTTTTGTGAATGGTAGTTTCAGTACTTAGGATTCAGTGAGTCATGCTTACAGATGAAGCCTTGGGAATTTGTGGGGTCCATGTTCACACTGAGGAGTTTGCCGATCCCTGCTCCAAAACACCATTTCTTTTTTTCTATCTATGTCCTCTTAAAAGTGACATTCTGTTTAGGTCACTAGCTCACAGCCCAGAATCTGGTTATAAAGGATTTATTCCTCTGTTTTCTCTAGGCTTTAGCTTTGCCAAGTAAATAAGAAGTTGATTTTTTATTTGTTTTGGGGAATTACAATAGTTTTAAAAGCATGCGTAAGTCTTTTGTGGGATGATCAAGAATTAGCAATACATAAATTGTTATTTTTTTTACTGTATACAAGGAAGAATAGTGCCTGTTACCAACACTTTATCACTGATTCAACTCCCAATTTACTGTGCAAAGTAAGAATCTTTCCTCAGTTTTATTGAGGAAATAATGGTTAAAATAATGAATAATATTACCACATGCAGCTCAAACTCAGAATATCGGTGCACCTAAAATTTGGATGTTTTATATCCCACTATCATATAAAAAGCTATTTCTTAAAAATCCTTTGAAAATGCCTTTACCTCCTCATGCTGCTGCTTCCATTAGTTGATATATAATAATAAGCAGAGAAAATAATTTTAAAGACTATAAGCTTTTGGCTCTAATTATAATCATAAGTCTAGAAATATCTGGTAAAAGGAAGCATATTAGCACACATCATTCTCTGTCTACTTCATATAAATGCTAAAAGCAAACTCACAGTTAATAACAATCAGTTATGAGTAAATACTTTATTTTTCTGTATTTTAGGTTGACTTGGTAACATAATATAAACATAGATTAAATGGGAAATTTTATAATATTTTTCATATATGCATACTGTAGTTCCATTATGTTAACTTCCTATTCTCTCCAAGTCTGAGACAGAATATGTATTACCTTCTTCTATGCTGCTCTGATTGTATTGTATTGAATTGTAAGTGTGGGGAAGAAAGTAGAATAACCGAAGTCCTTGCTCAATTCCTGATATTTACATCTAGTAATCAGAAGATAGAATTTAAATTTAGAGGAATATGTCATGAATAGTCAGGAAAAATACAATAATTTGTCGAGTAGTTAGCAGTGTGGTCTCTGAATTTAACTCATTATGATATTTTTTGTAGTTACAATTTGGGCAGCCACATAGACAACTTAGTCAGCAGCATGCTCACTTAGAAATTTAAAAACCCAAAACACACCAATGAATGCTCATATTGCAAACCAGGCAAACTTTATTCTAAAATTCCAGGACACAACATATTTTTGGTAATAGGAAGTTCTCTGAGTATACATGACTACCTGTGCTAGAATGGCACATTCCACTCCAAGGAGAAAACCTATCTCAAATCAGCTAGTATAAAGAAAAATGTGCATAAAGTCAATATGTGGTTTATATATAAGGGATTTTGACTTAGGAATTATCATTAACATCAAGAGGTAATCACACAATTCTTTTTTATATCTTGCCCTCAAAAATTCTAGTATGCCTATGGACAGGATTAAATCAGGCCAACTCTTCCTAGATTGGCTCTTTGATTTAATGAGATAAATAAATGAGGAAGATAGTTGGATATTTTTTCAGTCATGCTTGCTATGATGAGCTGCTCATCTTCCAGTAGGTGGTTACATATTGATGGACAGACAAGTGAACTACCTGAAATTAACTCAGTTTTCTTTAAAGAGAGAAAAATATGCCAGCTTCTGATGTATACATGATATTGGCAATTTGAGAGAAATTCTGTTCTGGGTGATAATATGGATTCTTCAAAATATAATATTTTAATGATAATATTCCTGGATACTTTGTTAATACAAATAACATTTGAGAAATAAAAACATTAGAGAAACTTACAAATGTAAAGTGTCAATCGCATAGCAATCTATATAACAATTCAATTATTGATAAATAAACATATTTAAAATTATTCCTTTCTATACTGAATTAATATCATATTTTATTCTGAAGATAATATGTGGAACTATAATTCAGCTGGAATGATTAGGGAAATTTCTTGAAAACAGAATTTTATACTGAAGCCAAGCAGCTATTAATATAATACTCTGACACATAGGAATACATTATGTACTATATTTAACTACATAAATTTATATTCTTATTTTACTTACATAATATATTATACAATTATATGCAACATCATATACAGAGAAATTATTATAAGTATACTTCAACTTCATAAACAATGTATAGATATAATCTGAAACTAACAAATCACAATAATAGCAGCCCAATGCCCTTGGTAGCCCACAGTCACAATCAGACATATGAAGGCAGGAATGGCAGCTTTACTGTTGGTAGAAAGAATCTAGGCAACAGCAGCTGAAATCTTGAACAGCAAATCTGACTCCTTTACACAAATATTTTTTTCTGGTATTTCTGCACAGGTTTTCACTTTAGGTTTTAGAGACTGTACTGGAACTTTCTTTGAAGACCAGAGTGGCCCTCAGCTCACAGAGACCCACCTGCCTCTTCCTCCCAAGGGCTAGCATTAAATGAGTGTGCCACCACCACCTCGTCATTAGACATTTTTTTTTACTATTAAATCAGTGGCAGAGCAAAATGGAAATTACATTTTATCCTGTGTTCTACATTCTGTTAACCTGTTTCTTCTACAGAACACAGTGAGGAGGGAGATGTACATCATTAACTATGACTGAGAACTCGAAGAAAGCCACAGCCTTTAGATTTGCACTAATAAGTTTGTATCTGTATTTGAATGCTTGCCCTCCTGCAATAGGAGACAACCTCATCTAATTAAAATGTCAGCACTTGAGGATTTTATCACTCAGGCTCCTGGTAAAACTCCAGGATATAGCTGTATTTAGCCAAAACTTGATTATAAACAACACCAGAATTGGAAAACATTCTCCAGAGACATACAGGTGTCAAACAATAGTAGCCAAGCATAGTCAGGGAATTGGTGTGATTTTCCACAACACTGACATGAGTAACTGGTCCTTTTTGCTGTGAAGGAAATGTTTTCCTGCCTCTGAAGCTATTGCTTCAGCCTTAATACCTGTCTTGGCTTGGTCAGTCTTTGTCCTCCATTACATGCACATTAGGTTTACTTTGGTAATCAATACCTGACAGACACATGACATGGAATGGTCATATGCTTGGTTTGAGGTCCTGCAATCTAAAATTGTTATATCAGGGAATATTCCCACATAGTCACATGAGAAGCTGTGCAGTTCAAGTGTCAAATTCCACAAATAAGTGCTTTTGTGGCAACTGATATAATATATCAGAGAATGTCTCAGAATTGTGTAATTGGCAACCTATAATCAAAATCAGCATTCAGAAGGCAGAAAGGGAGGCTTTCAAGGAGATAGCCAAGTCATAGGAAAATGTGACTGGATGTAAGTTCACAGTGTAGTTAACACGGGATTATTTTCTTTTCATTATTTTGTTCAGGACATAGGGTAAATTATACTTATTCCTGCCATCGACTATTAATTTCCTTGTTTCTGCTGAATCACATGATTATTTGTTAGGGATAAATGACTCAGCAGCTCTAAACAAGATCTCCTATGTTACATCAGTATTTGCTTTGCACTTCTAGAAATGAGATAACACTCCTTAGTTCCTATTCCATGCACAATTTGAATGTACACACTCCTTCAGTCAGAGGCAAAGAGAGCTAATTCCATTGTCAGCAAAACATTTCTTACCAGGGAATCTCTGGCTACATTCCAGATACCAATCGTGGTTTCCTATCTCAAAAATAAAATTTTACATTAGCCCAGGTAAAGCAGACTGTTAATGACATATACAGGAAACAGAAACCATGGGAATTAGCAAATTCAGCTTTGATTCCAAGCTTTACAGCATTATTGTACTAAAAGTTCTGAGTCACCTGATCCTGTAACATGTACATCAAAGTAGATTCCTGCTTCTGAAATATTGCTTCTCTTTAAAGATGTTCCATCAGAGCTGGGCGTTGGTGGCACACACCTTTAATCCCAGCACTTGGGAGGCAGAAAAGCAGGCAGATCTCTGAGTTTGAGACCACCCTAGTTTATAAGAGTTAGTTTCAGGACAGCCTCCAAAGACACAGAGAAATCCTCTGTCAAAAAAACTAAAAAAAAAAAAAAAAAAAGATTTTAAAGATTTTTCATCACTGTCTATAAATGGAAGTGATGCTGTAATTAAAAGAACATAATTGACTTAAGGCTTTAGTATCTGACAGAGATTAGGGAGTCATGGTCTATTCTCTTTCCTATGAGATGAATTGTCCATATGGCTATCGAATTGTAGTATTGTTTATGAAAATTTTGAGTTGAAAATATCAAGCAGTATCATCTGCAGACAGTTTTACACCTGTCTCCCTATGCTCTGGAGTGATAACAGTATATGCCAAAGGAAACTGACTTATTATCATTGTGTTATCAAAGGTTACTTTGCTAAATTATATTAAGGGATTGATTTATTGTCCCCATGAAATAGAGACAAAAATTGTCAAAATGACAATGCTTTTCTAAGAACAGTGACAGAGCATAAAATATGCATATTATGAGGTTTTTAATTTACAGAAGACTGACCAGTGTTGTTCTTTCTTCAATATACTTCTGGGCTGTAAAACAATAGGAGAATCATTGGTATGTGTGTATACCTAGACACACTATGACCTGTGTACTGGATACATGTGCCTGGGTATATCTATATTAACCTCTTTTTTGTTGTTTGATTGCATGAGACAAAAATTCAACTACTCTGTTAATCATAGTAAAATACAGTTCAGATTATTGCATAGATTGGAACATAATATTAGCATCTTGGTATTCCACCCTAGGAAGTCACAGAGGTCTCATGAGGGCTGAAGTATCAGGGAGCCATCTTACAGCAGAAGGTCTGGCAAGTTGTTGGGTCCATACTGACACTAAATAGCTTCCTGATCACTACTCCAAAGCCCTATTTTTGCATGAATGGCCTCAGAGATAATCCATTCCCTTTATGTGGGTATCACCTAGCCTGGAGTCTGAGTATTTAGGGTCAGTTCTCAGTATTCCACTAGCCTTAAATTTGACCAATAAAAATGTGTTATCATGAAGTTGTTTTGGCTCCATTTTGTGTATTATAATCTTTCAAAATCAATCTTTAGTTCTGTGAAAATTTTGGTCCTTGTAGGAATACCATTTTTATGCAGAATTTTATGTCTCACCTGACAGCTGCCAAATAAACACATGAAATCTAATTATTAATTACAAATGATCAGGCAATATCTCTGGCTGCATAATAAATAACACTTTTTTGAGACAGTGTTTCTCTTTGGCTTTGGAGGCTGTCCTGGAACTAGCTCTTGTAGACCAGGCTGGCCTCGAACTCACAGAAATCTGCCTGCCTCTGCCTCCCGAGTGCTGGGATTAAAGGAGTGCGCCACCAATGCCTGGCAATAGATAATTCTTAATTTTGAGTTAAGCTGCAATTCTTATGGATGCTCTTCCACCATGATTGGTACATTTTCCAGTAAACCAATGCCACCACTTTCTACTTCTCCCTACAATGTTGGACTTCCTCCCTTTGTCTGGGTTTCCTCATAACTTTATCCTGTCAAGCTCTTTTCTAGTCAGCATGTTTATTATACCTCTCACAATGACATATATTCACACAGTGTACATGAAATTCCAATACCCTTTTCTTTAATTATTCACAATCACACACTATGTATGGTATTTTTATATGATGATGTAGACAAAAAATCCCTAAATTGCCAGATGTTTGACATGCTTGTCATTAAAATCTACTCATGAAAATGTGAACAAATATGTTTTTGTATGTTAAGTTGAAAATACAATCTCTATTAATTCCTTAATATTTATTATATTATACGGGGAATTCCTTCTGAATGTTCACAGCTAGAACGTGAAGAATACCACATTATAATGGAGGTTGAACCAGGAGTGGTCATTCTAAATTTCATACCACTGTCTTGTCCTAGGTCACAAAATGACTTAATATAGGGGATAAATGTTAGATTCCACCATGTGATGTTCAAAACATATCAAGAAATTAAGTTTGCTAAGTACTACCAAGATAATTATAGAGACAGCTGTATCTTATTTGATACTAAATGGAAGTACATAGATGGCTATAACATAAAATGTGTCATTGAAGCAACTGCAAAATTTTATATGAATTAAGATACTGTGCTTAGCTTCATTTATGAAACGATGTTCAGGCTTATACATGAAATTACCATGTGAAGTATGAACTAAATATTAATACATATAAAATTTGGATTTCACATTCTCCAACTTTCATATCAAACACTTATATTACAAATTATCTGGAGACTCATTTTCTTACTCATGCTTCTGTTCCCATTCAGTGACATGAAATAGAGAAACACAAATAGAAAGAGTTAAACACTGTGAACATATTAATTTTCATGATACCAACAAAACTTTGTAAAGAGAAAAATCTCAATGCTCATTATTTGTTGTCTACTACATCCAATTTTTCATTAGCAAATTTACAATAAGAAGCAACAGGTTATAATTTAAAAAAAATCGATATAGTATCATGTATGTTTTTTCCTGGTAACTTGAAAATCCACAGAGACTATCACAGGTAACTTCATTATAGATTCTTATTCCAAGTGTGTAGTATAGTTTAATTGTTTTAATCCCAACTTCTCTTGAGTCTGAGACAGAATAGAGATGAGCTTGTATTCTGTCCCTACTAAATTGTACATTTGGGGATGTGACATGAATGTCCTGGCACTTGCACATTTTCTGACATTTATATCTAGTATGCAGAAAACAGATTTCAAAACTGGAGGACCACAGAGGACCATATCATAATTAAGGATGGAGAAGTACACTGTGACAATTTTATTGTTTAACAGTGTTGTCTCATATTTTTATTAGTTATGCTGTATTTTTGTGGTTATGCTATGGATAGCTACGGAGACTTCTCATTCAGAAACATGTATTCAGAAATATGTCCATGAATACTTATTTTTAAAATAAGGCAGACTTGTCTTCTACAATTTCAGGACATAAGGGAAGTGTGGTAAAGGAAGTTTTCTGAGTATACTTGGCCAGGTATTTTAGAAAGGCATATTCCAGTCAAAGGGAAAAACCTATCACAAATAAGCTCGTTTTTTTTTTTTTTTTGTGCAGCAAACCAGAATTTGGTCATTATGTAAGGAAATTACATATAATTCTGTCTTCCAAATTCAAGATCCCTGTTCGCCCCCGACATGAGAACAGGGAGGAGAGAGAGTTAGATGAATCAGCAGCTCTGAAGTCAGCCATTTGTTTCCATTCCATGAATTGAGATCACACTCCTTGGTTCCTGATGAATCTCTAAAGTTATTCCCACCTCCCTAAGAGGAAATGTGATATAATAAGCCACTGTTTCATCCTTAATAATTGTTATCCCTGTGTCAGTTTTGAATCCTGAGATATATGCTAGGAAGTTTTACTTTTTAATCAGCATCTGACAGAAACATGTCTTGTTTTGATCATATGGGCCACTGGAAAATATTATGAAGTTGTTATTTTCCTGAGATTTCTTACTTAGCAATCTGTGATTTTGTATGTTTCAAATGTCACATTCCCCCAATAAGTGCATTCTGGAAATCTGAAATGAGAACAGACAACTGCACAAGCCAGCAGTAATTGGAGGCGCAGAAGCACTGTCAGCCTTCAGAAGGCAGAATAGGAGGATTTCATTATATACCCAGGATATATTCCCAAGAAACTGGATATATGTTCAACCCTACTTACCCAAGGATGCCTTTTGTTTATTGTATTCAGGACCTAGGATCAGTCATATGTCTTCATGTCATCCATTTTCAATTTGTGGTTTCTGCTGTAACACGCATTTAGTTTGGAGAGCTAAATGATTCAGCAGCTCTGATGGAGATCTCCAAGTTGTCTTCAGGAGTTTCTTTACTTTGATTGAGTTGAGATCAATCTCTTTATTGGTTCAGATTACAAATTCCATTTGAATGCATACAGACCTTCAGAGAGACACAAGCAGAACTTACACGATGCCAGAAATACAGTCTGTTTTAAGTCAGATTCTTGCCACATTCCAGCTCTCAAAAGCTTCAGGGTATAAGGAAAACACAATGGTAAATTGCCTTAGACAAATTAAATGGTTCCTGACCTATGCAGGAGATAGAAGCCATGGAAATTAGCAATTTCAGACATTGTTTGATTCCATGTATCACATATCTGATTGGTCTGATTCTTTCTTGTGGTTAAGAAGGAGATGTCTGTCTCTTGAACTATTGAATACCTTTAAAGATGTGAGATCCTTGTGTCAGACCTCAATTGCTGCAGTATCCTCAAGAAAAATAATTCTCTTGAGGCTTTACCACATGCCAGAAACCAGAAAAAATCTCTTATTACTCCCATCTGGGAGATGCATTGTTGGAATACTTATGGAATTTTAGATTTATTCATGAAAATTTTAATTGACTGAAATTATAAGAAGTCAAAATTTTAGACTCTGCCTTGTCACCTAATTGACAATATGTATTAGCACAAGAAATTCAATTGTTATCACCCCATTCCCATTAGATTCTCACAGGTTCAGCTTGGCATTCTGTGTTTGTATTGTTATTCAATTTTTGCATATAGATATATTTTACCTGTTTTGTTCTCACATGACATTCCATTCCTATCTTTGAAATCAATCAAGGGATGAGATTTTTTGAAAATCAATGGTATTTTGATGGTGGCAGAGAGAATATTACACATCAGATTTTTTTGTTGTTGTTTGAGTTGATTTTATATGCTTTAAGCGGTACCAACATTATGTGCCTCCTTTGAATTCCTATGTCTGACAATAAAGTTGAGACTGGGAAAATTGGTTCAAATATATATATATATATATAATATATATATATATATATATATATATATTAATTTTAGAAGCATTCATTTTAACACATGAATTCCATTTTCACTCTCCCTCCCATTATATATACTCATCACCAATACCCCAAGCAACCCCCCAAACAAATCCCAAGAATACCAAAGCCCTTCACAGGAGACCAACAAATTCTGTCACATCATTTGGGGGTGGGTTTAAATCCACTATCTATTCTCTGGGCTGCAATAGTACTCCTCCATAGGGAATGGGCTCCTAAAATCCATTTATGCTCTAGGTTTAAACACTGGCTACACTGTTAGAGGTCCCATAGACAGCCCTAGCCTCCTAACTGGCACCCACATTCAGAGGTTTTGGATCAGTCTAATGATGGTAACCTAGCTTTACTACTAGGGTCTCCTTGCTCTCACTAATTAAGTTCATCTATTTCTGCAGGTTTCTCCAGCATAGTCTTGGTTTCTCTGCTCATCCAGCCTCCCTCCACATAACTGGAGTCCAGAAATGTACCTTAGTCTTTAGCTGTGGGTGACTGTTAGGTTCCATCAGCCATGGATGAAATTTCTAGGAATGGCAAAGAAGGTAGTCATCAATCTCATTATAAAGGAAGAACATCAAAGGCAGCCATTCTACCACTGCCTAGGTTCTTATTTGGGGTCATCCCTGTGGATCCCCAGATTTTTCCCTGTGCCAGACATCTCTTAACACCTATACTGGATCCCTCAGTCAAGGAATTTCCTTTCTTGCCCTCCATTATTCCCCTGTCTCAATCCTCCTGTTGTCTCCTTTTCTCCCACCCCTTCCTCTTCTCCTCTTCCCACTCCTCTTATCTCTCCTTCCAAACTCTCCAATTACTCAGGGGTGCTTGCCGCATCCCCTTACTTAGGGAGAACCTGGGTTGTCCTCTTGGGTTTCTGCTTATTTCCTTGTTTCCCTTGCTATGTATATTGTAGGATGGTAGTGCTTTGCTGTATGTCTAATTCCCATATAAGTGTGAGTACATATCCTGATTCTCTTTCTGATTGGGTTTCCTCATTCAGGATGTTTTTTTTTTTTTTTCAAATTCCACCCTTTTGCGTGCAAATTTCAAGGATTTATTGTATTTTTTTGCTGAGTAATATTCCATTGTGTAAATCTGTCACATATTCACATTACATTCTTCAGCTGAGGGGCATTTCGGTTAATTCTAGTTTCTGGCTATTTCAAGCAACACTGTTATTAACATTGTTGAACATATGTCCTTGTTGTATTAATGTGCAGTTTTGGGGTATATGCCCAAGAGGAGAATTTCTGCATCTTAAGGGAGACTCATTTCCACTATCCAGAAAAACCACAATACTGATTTCCAAAGTGGTCATACATGTTCACGCTACCACCAGCAATGGAGGATTTATCATCTTTCTCTATATTTACTACAGCAAAGATAGTTATTGGTGTTTTTCATTTTAGCCATACTTATCTGTTAAAGATGGTATCTCAGAGTTGTTTTGAGTTGCATTTACCCGATGTCTAAGGATTTTGAACAGTTTTTTAAGTGTCTTAAAATCATTTTATATTCCCCTATGGAGAATTCTCTATTTAGTTTGTCACCCCACTTTTTAAATCAGTTGTTTCAGGTTTTGGTGGCTACCACTTTGTTTATTTTGAATCATCAATGTATGAACTGATCGAATCATTCTGCATTCTTCTCTATACAAGTATGTGGCGTTAGAAATTTTATGAAGACATAAAACATCAGAACACAATAGGCCAAAGACACTCAGGTTCCCTAGAAAGAATTTCCACACACTTTGCTGTGTTATTTCCTGAATTGTAACTAAAGTATAGATATGAATGTTTATCAATGTGTTATCAGGACCCAGTTTATTTCTGTATGCCTGTGGCAGAAATAAAGAAATTCAATCTGTATATATGCTGTCTTCATAGACTCAGGATCTTGTCCAATAAAGTACCTGGGGTTATATTTCCAATCATGGTCTTGATCACAAACAACATAATTATTTATTTTTCTCAATTTTTGGCCAGAATGACAAAGATATATTTAAATATCGATCACTATTTTCATTTTTATGACATGTAGATCATGAGAGTGAAGGCTTTTATTCCTGTTAAGTTTTAAGCCACTGACATGCATGTTAATTTTCAGTTGTATAACCTGGACTCCATCCCAGTGAAGCTTCCAAATGGCAGCAGAAGGAATTTTTTAGTATGATGTCATTAGCATACAGTAGAAATATTAACTAAATTAATAATTTACAATTTGAATCCAATTGCCTAATAGTGAACACAACTCAAAAATTTAGTGTTAGAGGAACCATGATAGAACATATTTCATCAAAATCTGAGGTCTCTACACAGTACATTGCACAGCCTTGATCTTGGATGATTTTGTGGGTTTTAAAAGAATAGCACAGATACTGGTATGTGTATATTTTCAAGCACACTATCCCTACTCTCATTTTTTCTGTCTGGATAATTGTCTTTTTAACATATGTTTTCATTTATGTTTTATTGCAAGAGATATTTTCAATTGTTCGCTTACTTGCAGTGAAATACAGCTCAGCATAATGCATATTTTGGAACGTGGCCATCATTGGTTGCCTGTGTGCAATCTTCATGGCTGAGGTATGAGGGAAACATTATTATAGCCACATCTCTGTGAAATTATTTTAAACTTATTGCGGCAGAACAGCTTACTGATAACTTCTTATAAATCTAATTTAATTGCATGGTTTGTAGGTTCTACTTTTGTTAAGATTCTCCTTCTCATAAAAATTTTAATTCATAATTTACATTCCAGTTCCAATTCCCCAACTCCTCTCCTCCCACTGCCCCCATTTGCCCACAACTCATTCTTCTCATCCGTAGATAGCATAATGTCTCCCCTAGTAAGTCTACAAAGTCTGTCCCATCCTCTCGCACTTGCAAGTCCAAAGGCAACACTTGCTTTTCTTGAATGAGCAAGGTATCTCTATATAGAATAGACTACAATATGTTATATAGTACATTGGCTTTAGATCTTAGACCCAAAGTTAATGTCCTCATATAGTGCCCCAGTTATACCAATGTCACTTATATTTAGTGAGTCTAGATCATCTTATGTAGTTATCAAGTTGGCAGACCAGAGTCCGTGATTTTTCAGGAGCTCTGGTCAGCTGTTTCTATGTATTTTTACCCAGTATTGTTTTTAATCATTTGTTGATTTTACCTCTATTCTGTTAGTTCCATTGAACCCAATAACTACGGAAAAACATTCTGAGTAAGTGAGCCGAGACGTAGAAAGACAAATATAATATATACTCACTCAATGTTAACACCAGTCACAAACAAAATTACCTAGTGTACCATTTACAATCCCTGAAATACAATGAAACTTTTTTCAGAAAGTGATGGGAGGAGATACAGAAACACACAACTGACCATTGCATAGGGATTATTAAAATAGCCAATCCTTTGTTAGTTGCTGGCAAGCAGACAAGAAGCAGGCTGTCATCAGGAAAATCTAACTGTTTGGCACTAGTTTTAGGGTTAGTCTACCATAGAAAGGTAGGTTCTGTGATGTGGTATTGAGAGGTTTTTAAAGATTTTTGGGAGAATTCTTTGGAAATTATGGCCCCAGACAAGAAGGCCATTTGTATAATGTGTATTGTATCCCACCAGGCAGTCTCCAAACAAGCTCATAGATACTCATTATTAATTGTAAATGTTCAGCCAGGAGCTCAGGCTTGTTAATGGCTAACCTATACATTTTACAATAAACATTTTTTCTAATGTAGCCTCTGCCGAGTGGTTTGATGAGTTTTAACAATGAAACAATTTCATCACCTCTGCATTGCTCATGGTTTTGGGAATTCCCCTTCTTCCCAGCAGCCACATAATTTGGTGCTCCCGCCTATAATTATCCCTCCTAAATCTAAACAAGTTAGTTTTTTTATTAAATCATTCACAGTGACATATATTAACCTATTGTAAATTAATAATCCATGCCTTGCTTTATAATTTTTCATACAGACTCACTATTTAATACATGTTATTTTTCTGATGAAGAATATATTTTTCTATCCATCCCATCTTTTTAAAATATTTTATGATTAGAATCCCTTTAGGTAAATATTGGGAAATAATATTCTATGTGTATGTTGAATCTACCATATCTATGTTTGTTTTTTAAAAATTTAACAAATTAAGCAGTGACAATCTCCAATACTCAAGGCTATATATACCCTTAACAATGCCTCCCAAACCTGGAAGGTGAAACTTCAGAGTCAGTGTTTAATTAAATAGCAAATGCTTATCCATTATCTATAGTTGCATTCACATATGGGATAGAAGTTAAAGTATGGCATGGGTATTTTGAAGAATACAAGCATAGTAAATATGGTAGGTGGAATCCAGAGATTATTGGCATGACTACATGTCATTTGAAAATGAATAGAATTGGGGCAGGTACCTAAGATACAGAAGGCATCACAAATTCATCTGCTCTGTTTATTTGCAGAATAAATGCTTCACTATGTTTTCCTGGGGCAAAAATTTTTGAAGTATATAAAAGGAATTCCCACATACAGTAACAACTCAAAATATAACTGCATATAAATTTCAGATTTTTTATACTGCAATATCATTTCAAAAACTTTCTCTTGGAAAGATCTCAAAAGGCCCCTTCAGTTAGTCATGCTGATCCTCCATTTTGGTGATATGAAGCGAGCAGAGAAAAACAATTTCTAAGAGTACAATACAGTTATTCTGATTATTTCAAGGGAAATATTTCAAGGGAAATAATTCAGTGACCATTATTTTCTCTCTACTACTTGCAAAAGGAAATAGCAGTTTGATAACAAAAATTTTATAAATATTTTCTTTTGCTTTATATATGGTTTTCCTATACCTTAAAATCCACTTAGATTAGCACACAGGACATTGCATCACACCACACACACACACACACACACACACACACACACACACACACACTAACATATAATTTGTTAGTGCATACTTTATTTCCATTGTTTTAATCCAAACTTGTCACTGAGTCAGATACACAATATACAGGCATGTACTGAATCCTCCTCTTACTGTAGTTATGCCTCACAGCCCAGGCACTTGAAAGGGCCTGATATTTAGAGCCAGTATTCAGAAAATAAAATTTAAATTGGAATAACACATAAGACCATATCATAACTAAAGAGGAAAAAGGATGCAATGATATATAGAGTGGTTAGCACTATGGTCTTTGAGTTATATACATTATGCTATTTTATTTTATGGGTATAATGTGGATAGCCAAGTAGACATCTCAGTCAGTCAACAGATTCATTTTGAAATTTGTAAATCTTGACTATATTCTCAAAGCACTCATTATTCATAACCTGTCATACTGGCATCATAGAATTCCTGATCACAAGAAAAGTTTGGTAAGAGTAAGTTCTATAGTTTTTTTTTTCTTAGTATATGGTTTTTCCTGGTAACTCAAGTGTGTGAGAATCACTCATTCAAGTCTAAAAAGGAAAATTATCTCATATCAGGTAGTTTTCAACAAAAAATATCTGAAACTCCAGTATCTTATTGATATGCAGGCACACTTTCACTCAGGAATTTCCAACAACAGGAACAATAGCCAAATTCTTGAACTATATCTAGCCCTCAAAAATCCCTTACACCTAGGAACAGAACTCATTATGTGTAACTATTCTAACATTGGCTTTTGATATATTGAAGTAATAAGGAGGATAGTTTTAACTTTTATTCAGAATTGTTTGCCATTGGGAATATTCATGGTCTATTAGCTTGATGTGTATGGATGTATATACAACTGCATTAAATATATTAAGATTGTATCAAAGGAAACAAAATAACATAAGCTTCAGATGTAAAACTGATTTTGAATTTGGGTGCAAATCTATTTTTGGGAAATGTGTGGATTATTCAAAATAAAATACTCATGTAATAATATTGATAACATTTTATGAATTTGAAGGGAATAGGAGAAACAAAAATATGAGAGACACTTGCAAATGCAATTGATCAAATACCTACTAGGTTTTACAATAGAAAAAAATTCTTGAGGGTAAATCATATTTAATATTCTCCTTTCTAAAATGAGTGATTATTAAGTAATTCTTTTTATGTTAGGAAATGTGAGATACTAGGTTCTACAAGATTACTTTGGTGGAGGGATAGAAAAAAGCACTTTTCTTCAATCCAATCATATTTTATCTAGCACTCTGATATGCACACACACACACTCAACCCATACACATATGTCTGTGTATACAAATGTCTAAAATAGCAATATAATCCACATACATAAAATATTCTTTAAATTTTGTTTATGCAATATTATATTTCACATAAGTTTATAAAATATACACTACACATAATTAAAGTATGTCAAAAATTATATAGAATATTTGAAAAAGAGTTTACAATGAGTATGCATCCAAAGACCCTAGGCAGCACAGGGACACTACCATGAAAATCCTGAGAGGACTGGAGTTTCTCTGGCAAAAGTAGCTAGAAATTTGCTCAGCCAACAGGAAAAATTAGGGAGTTCTGTCTACTGCAAAATAGCATCAGAGTCATGGGTAAAGTGTATTTTAAACTGTCTTCCCAATTCACTTTCCCTGATTCTTTCACACATACTGGGAGGAGGGAGAGATAGATCAGTCATCAGTACTGCTGGTGATCTCCAAGAACTGTAGTCAGTTGTTTGCATGTCTGGGTTTGAGATTTCTCTCCTGATTTATTTTTAATGCATCTATAAAGGCATGCCCTCCTCCAATATGAGGCATTACATCTAATAAAAATGAGGATACTGAAGGATTTTTCCAGCCAGGTTCCCGACTAAAGTCCAGCTAAGAAATGGACTTTAGGCAAAGCCAGACTGTAAACAGCCCCAGAGAATGGAAACTGTCCTGGAGACCTGTAGGAGACAGGGGCAATTAAAACTTAGGATAGGATAGTTAACTGGTGAGATTTCCCACAAACCTGCCATGAGTAACTGTTCCTTTTTTCTCTGAATCCACAGTTTCAGCCTTAATATCTTCATTACTGGCTCAGTCTTGCATCCTGTATTATGTGCAAGGAAGATTTATTTTTAACGCAATACTTGGCAAAATCATGTTTGTGCTGATCAAATGTGCCCTGGAAGGATACAGTGTAAATGGCTATGTTAGTAAGAATAATTATTTAACCATCTGAGACACCATGAATTTATTTCTTTTCTTTCCTTTACTTTTCTTTTGAATTAAGAAAAAGATTGTTTTACTACTCCACTTATACCCCCTCCTGACTAAAACCCTATCTATCACATATCCTTTCTCCTCACAAGGGAGGGTGAGGCCTTCCATAGAGGTCTTAAGAATCTCTCATATGCTTTGGGATAGGGTCTATAACAATCCCTGTGTGTCTTGACTAAGGGAGTATCCTTCCTTGTTGAATGGTCTCCCAAAGTCCACACATATGCTAGGGATAAGTACTGATCTACTGCAGGAGGTCCCGTAGATTTCTGAAGTAAATTTACTCGTGAAACTTACAAATTGCTGTGTTCTATATCAAATTTTGCCTGAATTACCAATGTTTGTTTATATTGATATGTCATTAGGACTCAGTTTATTTTTGTATGCCTCTTTAGAATGAAAGAAATTCCTTTTGAATATCTATCATCATTCTAATCTCAGGACCTGGCTATTAAAGCAGCTTGTGCTATTCCTTACATGTCATATTCATGATCACAAACCTCATAATTTTGATATTTTCTCAATTTTTGGATACAGTGACAAATATATATTTAAAGGATCACTCACTATTTTCTCTTTTATGTCATATTGATCATGAGAGACAGCAGTTTCATTCCTACTAACTTTTAAGCCACTAACATGCTTATTAAGCTTCCATTGTGTCACCTGAATCTTCTAAATGACAGCAAATGGATTTCTTTGCTATGACGACATAAGCATAAAGCAACATCAACAATAGGTTATTTCTACACATATTTTAAATCATATCTGTATCAAGTGTATCTCCATATTTCTCCCTTTGTCCAAGGACAAAACCAAATAAAACATTACTGGCATTTGAGTGAGAACACTTTCTTATCCCTTCACAGTATAAGGGATCGAGTTTTCTCAATAGCAATCTAAATATACTATGATTCATTTCAAGTACTTTATAACAATTATATTAGACCATATAAGTGTATATGTTGAGTTTTCTCATATAAGTTACATGTACGTATGTATATGCATGTTTACATTTTGTGGGCATATCATAGAATTTCTTGCATGCTAATTGTATTTGCATCACTTCATGCTTCTTTTTGTTTCCTCCTTCAATACAATATCTGAACAATAAATGTTAAATTAAAAATGACTAATAATCCAATGATTTTATTATCAATATGTAAATATACACATAACTAATACAGATTCTATACAAATTGTCATTATTTATAACAGATTTAACATTGACATTTTGGAATTAAAAAGACTAAAGCATTTATGCTCCAGTAGAAACAGATCTTTTCTATTTTCCTTGCAATATATGCCCTTGAATTTGCTGCTAATTGTGGGAAATGAGAGGTATTCCCATCTGATTTTGCATTACAATTTGTGATGTCACTGTACTAACATTGTTGTCCCTGTTTTTGCTTTTATTTTCTTTGTATCATTTTTCAAAATTCCAAAACTTTCTGTTTTTACCTCCCTATTTTTGTTAGAAGACACTCTATTCATGACAGATACCCTTTTCCTTTGGTTAACAGTAGGTATATAACCATTGCAGGCAATATTTTCTGAGTCTAATGTGTCCGTTCCGGACACAATAGAAGTTATTGGCCATTTGACAAATTGTGAAAGTGTGTAACTATACTGTAAAATGGTGGGGTTTTTTCCTGACAGTTACAACTACTGTTTCCTGTAGGTGTAAGGATAAATATTCAGGATAAAGTTGGTAATAATATTGCTTTAGGGAAGATGCCGATGATTGTTCTAGCAAGGTGGGAGAAGTTATGGTATTATATTGCAAGTCAATGATATATGCCCCCATTGCTGGAAAAAATTACAGTAACAAATTCATGCATGTTTGAGTCACAACCAGTAACCCCACAAAGACCTAAAGTTTAGTAAGTTATTACATTTGAAGAAGGCACTAAAAAATTCAAATTAGCCTTGATGTTTTGTATTGTTCGTTGCTGTATTTTTGACACTGTAAACAGAATGTTTATGTTTATTAGCTATTGAATAATTTACAATATGTCTTCAAATCCTAATAGTGACTGGAACTGATAAAATGTATTTATTTGTAGAGAAACCATGATAGAACACAATTTAGCCAATTCTGATGTCTTAAGTACAGCAGATCAATCACTGTTCTTTTTTTGGATGTTTTAATGGGAAAAAACAAATAATCAAAAAAAAAAACAGCAGAGACACTGGAATGTGTATATTTTGAAGCACACTGTCTCCTCACTGTTAATTATATTCTGTCTGGATTTTTCTCTTTTGAACATCTCTTTTTATTTATTTTTGTTTGCAAGACACAAATTTTCAACTGTTCTCTTAGTTGTACACTTCAGGTCAGCTTAATGCAGTGGTACTACATGGTAGTATTCTATGAATAAACTTCATGACTGAGGCATTGTTGATCCAAGATTACAACCACAGCTATTGCAAACTGTTGTAACCATGCTCATGCTGAATATCTTACTGATAACTTCTCGGAAACCTCAGAGAACAGCTTGGTTGTAGGTCCTCTTTTTTGTTGTGATTTTTCTTTTTTAATTATTAATTAATTTTCCATTATGGGCCCAATTTCCCAACATCTCCTCCTCCCACTCTCACCATTCCCCCACAGCATTTCACCTCCACCTTAGAGAGGGTAAGGCATCCCCTAAAACGTCTACAAAGTCTTTCACATCAACTGGTCGGTGCAAGACCAAAGCTCACCTCTTGGTCTAGAGTGAGCAAGTTTTCTCTTCATATAGAATGGGCTTTACTAAGTTATATTGTTCATTACTGTTATATCTTATAACCACTGCCAATGGCCTCATATAGTTCCCTAGCTGCACCAATATCTTCTATATTCAGGAATTCTACGTCATCTCATGCAGGGTCCCAGATATCAGACCAGAGCGAGTGATCTCTCAGTTGCCTGGGTCAGCTGATTGTGTGGGTTCACCCAATACTGCCTTGACTCCTTTGTTCACATTATCTCCATTCCCTCACTTTAATTGCACCCAAGAACTAGAAAAAATCACACAGAATGAGGTAACCCAGATACAGAAAGACACATATGGTGCCTACTTATTTATAAGCAGATACAAGTCATAAAGCAACCGATGCCCAGCCTACAATGCCCAACACCTGGGAAAGCTAGCAACTGTCCCAGTAAGAGATGGAAGAAGATGCAGAAAACCACAACAGACCATTTTGTAGGGCTTCTTAAAATAGTTATTCCTTGCTTAATCATTGACAAACAAAAATCATTTCTCTGTAAATCAAGTTCAACTCCTCTGTATTTTCCTTATGACTCCTAGAATCCAATATTCTTCCCAGCAACCACTCAGTTGGTTCTCCCACCTTTATTTACCTGTCTAAATCTAAGCCATTCAGCTACTTTATTAAGCCTATCACAGTGACATATATTCACACACTATGAATGAAAATTCCATATTCTGCTATTTACATTTTCATACGTATTCCCTATTTAATACTTGTTATTTATATGCTGGTTGATACATAAGTTTCTATAATTCCCTCTTCTTTTTAATGTTTTATGATTAAAACCTCATAATGAAAATATTGGGAAATAATATTTTATATATTTTATGTGTACATTAAGTCTAAAATATTTGTTTCTTATATTTTCACACATTAAGCAGTGATTATCTTCATTTCTCAGGCCTATAACCTCAACAACACCTTCAACAACAATGAAGGCAAACCTCAGAGTTGATGTTTAATTTCATATGACATGCTTGTCCATGATCTATACTTGTATTAATATATTGAAAAGAAAGTTGGAAAATGCCATGTGTATGTTGAAGCATATAAACGTGATAAATATGTTGTGTACAATCAAGAAAATTTAGACATGATTATATTTTATGATACTGCATATAAGGAGAGCAGTTGTTTGTGATTAGGAAGGTATCACTGAGTCAACTGCAAACTTTAAGGGCTGAATATGATGCTTTGCTAAGTTTTACTGAAGCACCAATGCTTAATGTATATGCATGAAATTTCCATGTACAGTTAGAACTCAGAATATATCTGCTTCTAAAATTGGGATTTTGTATTCTGCATCATCATATCAAACACCTTTTCTTTAAAAGTTCCTTTAAGGCCCCTTTGCTTAGTCAAGCAACTCCTCTCATTTTCTGACATGAAAACAGCAGAGCAACACAATTTCAAAGGGTAAAACACAGTGACTCTGATTATTTGGATGAGATAAAGAAAACTTGGTAAAGAGATACAATCCAGTGACCAGTTTTTCTCTGTACTACTTACAATTACTCAAAAGTACTATCATAGTTTCATAACCATTTTTATCATTGTCTTTGGCTATATACAGGTTTTGCCTGGTAACTTAAAATATGCATAGAAATAACAGAGAACATATATATATATATATATATATATATATATATATATATATATAATTTCATAGGTTCATCCTTTATTTACCTTATCTTAATCAAAACTTCACACTGAGACAGACACAGAATATGCAGGCATTTCCTCTATCCTCTTCTTACCACAATATATGTGTAAGGAAGACAGAAGAATTGCCAAGGCAGTTGAGAATTTGATGTCATTTACAACAATTATTCATAAAATAGGGTTTAAAAGGGAGTAATGCAGAGGGCCATCCCATAGTTCGAGTGGAATAAGGATACAATGATCTAAAGAGTTGTTAGCAATTTAGTCTTTGAGTTATATTCATTTTGCTATTTTTATTTTTTGGTTATATTGTTGACAGTCAGGTGGACATCCCATTCAACAACAATTTCATTTGGAAATTTGTAAATCTAGGCTATATTCTCAGAATAGTCCTTTTGTGTTGTTTTATTTTACTTTATTATTTTATTCTTATAATAATAATGGACTTATTTGGAAGTAGAAACTAGCTTAATTTACATGTTAATACCAGTTCCTTCCCCCTTCCCTACATCCCTGCACCACACCTCTTACCCAAGCACATTTCCTTCTCTTCTCCCCTCTACACTATTCTTCACCCTGCTCCCTCTCCCCTACCCCTGTGCTCCCAACTAGCACCAGAGAGTCTATCTGCATATCCAGGGAAACATGCATTCTTCTCTTGAGGTGCTCCTTTTTTCCTAGTTCCATTGTTGATGTGGATTGTGGGATGGTAATCCTTTGCTTTATGTCTAAAATTCATATATGAGTGAGTACATACCATGTTTGTCTTTTGGGGACAGGATTACCTCTCCTGGGATGGTTTCTTCCAGCTCTTCTAGTTTAATCTTGAGGTCAGAAAGACAAAATGACAGTCCATACAATGGGAAAGGATATTCAGCAACCCCAGAGAGTACTGATATACAAAATAATAATGAATTCATAAGCTAGCCACCCCACCAAAATACCAAAAAATGAAATTAACAAGAGGGGTGCAGAAAAAAATAGAAAATTCTCAGCAGAGATGACTATATATAATTTGATAGCAAACATAAGTATGTAGGTGACTGTGACCTATTATGTGTCACTGAAGAAAGTGAAAAAAATGTTGTGCAACTTAAGATACTGTGCTTAGCTTTATTGAAGAATGTTCAGGCATATGCATGAAATTGTAATGTGAAGTTTGAAGTCAATATTAATGCATATAAAATGTAGATTTTATGTTTTCCAACAATTATATAAAACATTTTTTCTAACAAATCATCAGAGGCCCATTTTATTACTCATGCTGCTGCTCCCCTTCACTGAATTGAAATGGAGATACACAAATAGAAAGAATAAAACAATGTGAGTTTAATGTATTCATGAAATAAACAAAAAAGCAAGTAAAGTGAAACATTCCATTGCTCCTTATTTTCTGTCTACTACATCCCATTTTCATTAGCAAATTCTCGATAAGTAGCAAGAAGTTAAATGCAAAAATTGGCATTGTTTCATTTAAGTTTTTCCTGGTAACTTGAAAATACACATTGATTATCATAGGTAATTTCATTACAATTTGTTATTCTATGTGTGTGTACTATAATTTAATTGTTTTAATCCCAACACCTCTTTATTATGAAAGAGAACAGAGAGGAGCTTCCTCCACCCTGTGCTTACTGTATTGTATGTTTTGGGATGTGACATGAATACCCTGCCTTTGCACATTTTCAGATATTTAATCAGAAAATATTGAAAGTATTCAGAAAATGGATTTTAAAACTGGAGGCACACAGAAGACCATGTATAACTAGGGAGGGAGGTGGACACTTTGACCTATGTAGTGGATAGCAATGTGGGTTCCTAGTTTCAATCGTTATGCTGTTTTTATTTTATTTTATGTTTACAGAGTGAACAGCGAGGGAGATATCTCAGTCAGTAATATGCTCATTTGGATATTTCTAAACCTATAAAATGTTGATAAATACTAATTTTCAAAATGAGGCATACTAGTATTCTAGAATACCAGGACATAAGAGAAATATGGTAACAGAAATTTCTCTGAGTATACATGGCTATGTATTCTAGAATGGCATACTTTGGGCAAAGGGAAAAACCTACTGCAAATCAGCTTGCTTTTTTAAAAAAGTGAAGCAAACCTGAACTTCGACAGTATGCAAGCAAATTACATTTAATTCTGTCTTCCAAATTAAAAGTCATTGCTTCTTTGAAAAGAACAGGTATCAGAGAGAGAGCAATGAATCAGCAGTTCTGACACAGATCTCCAAGGACTGCAGTCATTTGTTTCCATTCCAGGGGTTGAGATTTCTCTCCTTATTGGTTCCTGATGCATCTCTAAATGTATTTCCTCCTCCCTAGCATGCAATCTGATGTAATAAATATGTCTGCACAGGAGGATTTTTCCAGTCAGGCTCCCGACAAATATCCTGCTCTTAGTTGGAATTAGTCAAACCCTGATTTTAAATCATTACAAAGAAGGGAAACTGTCCCAGAGACCTGAAGGAGACTGAGAAAATATAAACCTAGAGTAGGCAGGGATATGGTGGGATTTCCTGTGCTGTGGTGTTGAGGCATGTGCTGCTGTTTGCAGTGCAGGTAATGTGCTCTTGTCTCAGAAGCCACTGTTTCATCCATAATTTTCTTATACCTTTGCAGTGTTTGAATACTTCAGTATCTGCAAGGACATTTTACCTTTGAATCTCTGGCAGAAACATGACTCGTATTGATCATGTGGGACACTGCAACATACATTACATAAAGGCTAATTTCCTGAGAATTCTTACTTATTGGTCCTGAAATCTACGTGTTTCAACTGCCAGATTCCCCTAATAATGACATTTGGGTTATCTGACATGACTTCTGTCAACATTACAAGCCAGCTGTAATTGGCAGCCAAAAATCACTGTCAGCCATCAGACTGCAGAGAGGGAGGATTACGTTTATATAACCTGGATACAGTCACAAGGAATGGGATATGTTTACTCCTACTTACCCTAGGATGCTTTTCTCTTTTGTTTATTGTATTCAGGGTCTAGGATATAGTATTTTTTGCCAGCCACTCTATCGTGCCTTTTCTGGGGCAGCACACTTCAGTTGGGAAGGAGAAATGAATGAGAAGCTTGGAGATCTCCAAGCAGCTAGAAATTTCTCAGGCAAGAGGTTCCATTAGGCAGTGCTGTCTACGTCTATATAGCAGCAGAGGCATGGTGAATTTGTGTTTGATCCTGTCTTCCCACTTCAATTCCTCTGCATATTTCACACAAATTGGGAGGATGGTGGGGTAGATGAATCAGCAGCTCAGATGGAGAGCTCTAAAAATTGCAGTCATTTGTTTCCATGTCTGGGTTTGTGTTCTCTCTCCTGATTTGTCCTTAATGCATGTCTGACTGCATGCCCTCCTCCAATAGGAGGCATTCACATCAAATAAAAATGACAGTACTGGAGGATTTTCCCAGTCAGGCTTCTGGCTAAAGTCCAGCTCTTAGCTGGACTTAGGCAAAGCCTGGCTGTTAAAAACCCCAAAGAAGGAAGAATGTCCCTGATATCTGTAGTGGAGGGGCAAATAAAACCTAGGATATATATATATATATATATATATATATATATATATATCCTAGGATATGGCAGGTGAATGGTGGGATTTCCCGCAATCCTTCCATGAAAAACTGCTCCTCTTTGCTGGGAGAAAAATATGCCGCAGTCTCTAAATCCACAGCTTCCGGCTTTATGTCTGTGATTAGGTGCTCAGTCTTGGATCCTGCATTATGTGCAAGGAAGATTTACTCATAGCTTTATACTCGGCAAAAACACACTTGTGCTGATTAAACATGTCCTTGGATGACACAGTATAAATGGCTACATTAGGGAGAATAATTACTTAGAAATCTGAGACTCTGTGAATTTAAAGGGTCAGATTCCATAAGTAAGTGCATTTGTGAAATCTGTCATAGCATCAAAAATCATTACATCCCAGCTGCAGCTGGCAGCACAGGATCGTAATCAGCCATCAGAAGGCAGAAATGGAGGGTTTGATCCAGATAGCCTAGATATAGGCACAAGCAGCTGGATATATATTTAACTCCTACTTACCCCAGGATGCTTTTCTCTTTTGTCTATTATTGTATTCATGTCCTTGTATAAATGATTGTATTTCCTGTCATCCATTTTCAGTATCATTGTTTCTGTCGCAGCAGACGTTTAGTTGGGAGGGAGAAATGAATCAGCATCTCAGAAGGAGATCTCCAAGCGTTCCTCAGGATTTGCTTTCCATTGGTGGAATTGAGATAACTCTCCTTAAGGTTACGATTCCAAATTCTATTTAAATGCACACAGACCTTCAGGGACAGGCAAGGAGAACTTATAAGTTGTCAGAATGAATGTTTCTTATAAGACAGACTCTGGCTACATTCCAGCTCTCATGAGTTCCAGTGTATAACCAAAACCCAACTTTAAATTGGCACAGAAAAACAAAACTATTCCTGACACATGGATAAGATTGAACAGATAGAACTTAGCAATTTCAATGATTCTTTGATTCCTTGTATTATAGTTATGATTCTTCTGATTCTCTCTCCTGTGTAGCAAGGAAATTTCTGCTTCTTGAAATACTGACTATCTTTAAAGTTGAGACATCTCTGTTTCAGAACTCAAGGGGTGCTATATCTACAAGAACAGTATTTTTCTTAACGTTTTAATATTTGACAAAGAATAGGAGGAGAGTTCTCTCTTTACTCCCCTCTGGGAGATCCCTGATTGGAATGTTTATGGCATTCTAGATTTATTCAGAAAAATTTGATTGACAAAAATTACAAGCAGTAACTATTATAGACTCTCCCCTGTCACCTAATAATATGATTGAAACCACAGCTCGGAACAGGAAATTCTCTTGTTATCATCCTAATCACATTAGTTTCTCACAGGTTCAGCTTGGCATTCTGTTATTTGTATTGTTTTACATTTTTTTATTCATATATGTCAGCGCATTCCTATCCTAGAAATTAGGCATGGTGTGAACTTTTTCATCAATCTATGTTTTATTGATTGCTTCAGAGGAGATATTAGACATCAGATTCCATTGTTCTTATTTGAGTGGTTTTCATATGCTTTAAACAGTACCAACATCATGTGCCTCCTCTCTCAGATTCTGAATTCTTGTGTCTGATATAAAAGTTGTGACTGGAAATATTGGATCATTTTTTAAAGAAGCACTCTTTGTTACATATCAATCCCCCATTTCACTGTCCCTCCCATCATCGCATGCTCCCCACGGACCCCAATGAACTCCCCACTCACTCCCCAAGAATAGAGAGTCTGTTCACATGAGACCACCAAATTCTGTTATATCGTTTGTGGGAAGGCTAGGTTATACTATCTAGTATTTGGGCTGAAGTAGCACCCCCATAGGGAATGTTCTCCCAAATTCTACTGGTGCTCTAGGGATAAACACTGATTGCCCTGTTAGAAGTCCCATTGAGGGCTATGTCCTCCTAACTGTTGCCCACATTCTGAGGGCTTCTTTGCTCCAAGCTGGTTCCCTATCATTACTACTAAGGTCTCATTGCTTTCACTAAGTCAATTCAACTGTTTCTGCAGGTTTCTAAAGCATAGTCTTTGCTCTTTTGCTCATCCATCCTCCCTCTCCTTAACTGGATTTCAGGATTGGGGCTCAGTGTTTCGCTGTGGGTGCAACGTTCTGCTTTGTTCAGATACTGGGTGAGATTTCTATAAATGACAACCAAGATAGTTATCAATCACATTATAGAAGAAGGGCATCTAAGGAACTCATTCCACCACTGCCTAGATTCTTGTTGTGGTCACCTTTGTGGATCCCCTAACTTGTTCCCTGTTTCAAAAATCACCCCAAGCATACTGTCACCCTCTACCAAGACTTCTCCTTTCTGACTCTCCATCATTTACTGTCTGTCTCAGTCCTCTGGTTTTCTCCTGTTCTCCTGCCCCTTGTTGTTCTCTCCTTTTCCCCTTCCCACAGTATTCTGTATTCAAAGTGTCCCATTGATTGGGGTATGTTGTGTCTTCCTTAAAAAGCTTTTTGGGGAACCTATGTGGAAAATATTGCCCTAGACAAGAATTCCATTTGTACGATGTTTATAGGGTCCCACCGGGCAGTTTCCAAATAACCACAAAGAGACTCATTATTAATTTTAAATTTTCAGCCAGCAGCTCAATCTTGTTAATGGTTAACTTATACATTTTACATTAACCAATTGTTCTTATGTAGCTTCTGTCAAATGGGTTTGTTCTTTTATCAGTAAAACAAATTCATCTCCTCTGCATTTCTCATGATCTGGGACTACTTCCTTCTTCCCGGCAACCATATATTTTGGTTCTCCCAACTAACACTAAACTGCCTAAATCTAAAGAGTTTATTTCTCATTGATTCATTCACAGTGACACACATACACACACAGTAAATTAATATTCCCTACTTAGTTATTTAATTTTTGATACATACTCACTATTAACTACATGTTATTTATATGATGAATAATAGAATATTTCTATCTTGCCCAACATTTTAAAAATTATCATTAAATTTCTTCATGAAAATATTGGGAAATAATACTATATGTGTATGTTGAATCTAATATATATATACATATATATACATATATATATATATATATATATATATATGTTTTTAAATATTTCACACATGAAGCAGCGATTATCTTCCATTCTCAAGGCTATAACCTGAACAACAACTAACAAATATGGAAGGGGAACCTGCAGAGTCAGTGTTTATTTTCATACCAAATGCTTGTTCATTGTCTACAATTGCTTTAATATATGTGATAGAAATTAAAATATGGGCATGTGTAGTTTAAAGAATATAAGCATGGCATATATGGTAGGTGAAATCAAGAGAGATTATAGGGAAAATGTATAGGGTTGCAGACAGTTGGTGATTCAAACTTAACATTTGATTTGTAAATGGCCTTCTCATCGCTTTAATCTGCTACATCACTCATAAAATTGAAAAAATATAAAACACATATTAATATGTTCTTTTTTATATAATTCTGACTATAAAATTGACTGTGGCATTTGCCTTTATTTCCTTAGGGTGGGCCCCTACCACTATCCCCAACTAAAACCGTAACTATCACATATCCTTTCTGCTCCCTAGGGAGGGTGAGGCCTTCCATAGGGAGTCATCTGAGTCTATCATATTCATTGGGAAAAGGCTTAGGCCCACCCCTGTGTCTTGGCTCAGGAAGTATCTTTCTATGTGTAACGGGGAACTCTTGGTACCAATACTGATAGCTGGGAATCCAGCATAAGACTGATATAGACCCCAGGAACATGGGTTTTTCTGAGGAGACGACAGAAACCATTGGGACCTCCTGTAGTTCAGTTCTTAGCCCTTTCCAGTTTACATCCTCTTAGGAGGATGGGAATTGAATGTACGGTTACATGACCTATTTATAAGTCTATATTCAATTAATTCCTAAAAAGCTCCTCAAAATATTATTTAGGTCAAGATAATTTATAAAAAATATACAGGATTTAAACGAGGAAAATATGGCCCCATCAATGTGAATGTTTGTGTACTTGGCCTTTGCAGCAGGTCCTCCTATAGTAAGCATGTGTCGCTATGGTGGTTGTTCCTGCCCATCAGCATACTTCAGTGTCTTCTCTTCATCAAATCCATGAGCACATTCCTGCTCAAGTCTAGTAGCTGGAGGCATTGGAAGAGCCTTGCTGAGAGCATTTGCAGCAATGTCAGATGACTCTAGGCGACAGCAGCCACAGCAGTTTAATTCTGGAGCCCAATTGTTCCTCAAAGTTCTGATCCAGCTCTGATTCTAAAGGCTATCCCTACAGGCTGAGGCAGCAATATCTGTATTTGGCGTCTCTGATTGTGTCCTCAGACATTACTCTTGAAGCTCTGGCAGCTGCCACCTGACACTGAGGCACTTCTTAGAATCAGAAGTGAGCTCTGTGTAGGAAGTGGCAGAGCCTGGGAGAATCCTTCTTCCAGCTCACCATTTTCCCTCAGATTAAGAGAAATTAGACCTTCTATAATCTTATGAACTGAAACTGTTTTGAAACATTTTGTAATAGAGTTCAGATGTGGGTGAGATAATTTACAGATGAATAATGGACCCAAGGAACAAGCTGGGGGAGCAAAACTAATATGTAACAAATTTGACTTTAAACTAAATTCAATCAAAAGAGATGAAAAAGGTCAGTTGATATTCTTCAAAGGAGAAATCCCTAAAGATGAAGCCTCATTCTGAACATCTATGCCCCAAATACAAAGGCATCCAAATTTGTAAAAGAAGCATTGCTACAACTCAAATCAAATATAAAGACACACATGCTTATAGTGGGAGACTTCAACACCCCACTCCCATCACTAAACATGACTACCAGACAGAAATTTAACAAAGAAATAAAGGAACTAACAGAAGTTATAACCCAACTTGTTTAACAAATATCCATAGAACATTCCATTCAAACACTAAAGAACACATCTTCTTCTCAGTGCCTCATGGAACATTCTATAAAATTGACCACATACTGGAAAACATAGCAAACCTCAACATTTACAAAATTTTGGAATAAACACCTGTATCTTATCAGTCTTCTATGCTTTAAACTTAGAATTCAACAACTCCACAAATCACAGAAGACCTACAATCTCATGGAAATTGAATAATGTGCAACTGTACCATTCCTGGTTCAAGAAATAAATAAAAAAGAAATTAAAGACTTCCTAGAATTCAATTAGATTGAACTCACAACAAACCCAAACTTATATGACAATTTGAAAACAGTGCTAAGAGGAAAGTTCATAGCACTTAGTGCCCACTTGAAGACACTGGAAAATAGTTACCCTAGAGAATTGACAGCACAACTAAAAGCTCTAGAACAAAAAGAAGCAAACTCATTCTTGATGAGTAGATGACAGGAAATAATCAAATTGAGAAATGAAATCAATAAAGTAGAAACTGGGAAAAATCCAATTTATCAATGTAAAAACAGTTGGTTCTTGAAGAAAATCAACAAAACAGACAAAACTTTATCCATAATTACCAAACGACAGAGAATGAACATGCAAATCAATGAAATCAGAAATTAAAAGAGGACATAACCAGACACTAAGGAAATCAGGACAATCAGCAGGTCATGTTTTGAAAACAAGTACTCTGCAAAATTTGAAAATCCACAGGAAATGGTTATTTTTATGGAGAGATATCACTTATCAACATTAAAGCAATATCAGATACGGAATTTAAGTACAATTATAACCCCTAATAAAATAGAGGACATGATTAATTCATGGGTGAGTTGGAACATGTGGGAGAGTGCTCTGTGCTTCCCATTTGCCACTGACATTCATATCCAGTTGTCATAAAAAGATTATAATACTGAAGGAAAATAAAAGGC
The DNA here is from genome assembly GCF_003668045.3 of Cricetulus griseus. Classification (NCBI taxonomy): domain Eukaryota; kingdom Metazoa; phylum Chordata; class Mammalia; order Rodentia; family Cricetidae; genus Cricetulus; species Cricetulus griseus. The sequence goes on from NC_048596.1 coordinate 136,369,814, forward strand.
CACTCCATAACTAGGTATGGGTAAGGATACGTTGAACAATTGAGTGTTTACCAATGGGGTCTGTGAGTTATATTTCATGCTATTTTTATGGTTATACTGTGGACAGACAGGTAGATATCTCAGTCAGCAACTGGTTAATTTGGAAATTGTCAAAACAATGATGTATTCTGAGAATACTCATATGCAAAAACAGACATACTGGTATTATAAAGTTCCAGAAATCATAAAAAGAGTTTTCAAGGGAAGGTCTCTTATTATTATATAGCCAGCAAAGCTAGACAGACATATACCAGTTTAAGGAGGAAACTTATGGTAACTCAGTTAGTTTTAATAAACATCTGCATCAAACAGGTGTTTGATTGGTCTGTGAATACATTTACACAGGGATTTCCATTGGCAGAATTAAATGCATTATTCTTTTAAGTTTGTAGTACTCAAAGTTATAATATGGCTAGGCACAGGACTAATTAAGGAACATTTTATTAGAATGGCTCAGTGATTTAATGAGTTAATAGCAAGGAAAATTTGAAATGTTTTTTCAGGAAGGATTGGATTGAATGACCTCTAATATATCAGTAGATGGTTGTGTATTGATGAACACAAAACTACCATAAATGAACCCAGTTATTATTAATTACAGATAAAGAATAAAAGCTTAATAGTTAAAGGTGATATTGGAAACTGGAGACAATATTTATTATTGTTGATTCTGTCAATTCTTCAAAATATTATAGTTATGTAATAACAGGAATATGTATTTTTGAACAACTTCTCAGAAAAAAAACATGAAGGATATTTGCAAATATAGCCAAGCTATCTCATATTAGGCATTACTACAGAAAGAAAATTGGTTCAGAATTTAAATGTATTTATCATTGTTTTCCAAATAATTAAAGTCAATTTATTTCTTTATTATGAAGACAATGTGAGATACTATATTCCCATTGTGCCTAATTTGATGAGGGCTTGAAAAACTTTTTTTCTTTATATAAATTGTATGATAATATATACAGTAACACATTATGATTAAATTTCAACAACATGAAAATAAGTGACATTGAAATCTACATAAACAGATCACAAAGATTAAGCATCTTGATGTACGGAGAATCTGAGGGTCACATTCAGAAAACACAGGCAGAGATGAAAGCCTTCTTGTTGTAAGCTAGAATTTTGCAAGGAGTAAATAGAAACTTGCTCTGTCCTCTAGCTACCATTGGTGAATATTATCTACTGTTAAATTGAGGGATATCCCAAGGGAGTTTCATTTTATCCAGTGGCTCCATTTTCAATAACTTGCTTCTTTAACAATATGCAGGCAAGAGGCCTAAATAGAAGAGTCAGAAGCACAGTTGACAGCTCTAAATAACCTGGAGTCATTAGCTTTCCGTTTTTGGGTGTGACATCTCTCTCATCCTTGGTTCTTAATCATCACTGTGTGAATACATGCCATCCTCCAATGGGAGGCTATCAGACCTAATAAAAAAGGTCTGCACTGAATATTTTTTACAGTCAAGCTCCTGGTTAAGTCCAACTCTTAGCTGGCATTACTAAAGCCTGTCGATAAATGACTCTAGAGAAGGAAAACTGCACATAAGAACTGTAGGAGACAGAGTGGCATTCAAAACAAAGGATTGGTAGGGATTTGGTGGGATTTCCTACAATCCTGTTAAGAGTTACTACTCAAGTTTACTGTGAAGGACATGTGATCTTGTCTAGGGAGCTACTGCTTCAGCCTTAATATTTGTGAACACGGCATCAGTCTTAAATCCTACATACTTTTCCCCTTCAGTTTAATACATGCAGTTCACACATTTTAAAACCTTATTTTAATTTATATATACAATTGTACAAACAAACCAATTAACCCACACTGTGTACAGAATGTGGTGATTTTCTATAGCTGTTTTTAATAGTGACCTTTTGGAACTGAAAAGCCTATGTAATGTATAATTCAATAGAAAGATATCTTTTCTAACATAGTTTTTAATATTGTGTTTTGGTTTTCACCTAAAATAAGGGAATTTGAGAGAATTCCATTCTGTATTGGAATTAAAATTTGTAACTTCATTGTTCTAACCTTTTTTTGGTGATTCTTTGTTATCATTTTAAGTGTTGTTGTCCTTTAAATTTTGTAATCCTCTTAGGGTCCTCCTTGTTTACTAGCTTCCCTGTCAGTGTGGATTGTAAGCTGGTAATACTATGTTCTATGTCTAAAATCTGAATCTGAGTGAGTACATACCATGTTTGTCTTTTTGTGATTGGGTTACCTGGCTCAGAATGGTTTCTTCCAGTTCCATCAATTTCATGCAAATTTCATGATTCCATTGTTTTTTTATTTCTGCTGAGTAATACTCCATTGTGTAAATGTACCACATTTTCTCTATCCATTCTTCAGTTGAGGGGCATGTAGGCTGATTCCAGTTTCTGGCTATTACAAATAGTGCTGCTATGAACATAGTTGAACATATGATATGTCATTGTTGTATGAATGTGCTTCTTTTGGGTATATGTCTAAGAGTGGAATTGCTGGATATTGTGGTAGATTGATTCTCATTTTCTTGAGGAGTCGCCATACTGATTTCCAAAGTGGCTGTACAAGTTGGCAATCCCACCATCAGTGGAGAAGTCTTCCCCTTTTCCACATTCTATCCATCATGAATTATTATTGGTGTTTTTATTTTGGCCTTTCTGACAGGAGTAAGATGATATCTCATAGTTGTTTTGATTTGCATTTCCCTGATGGCTAAGATGTTGAACCCTTTCTTATGTGTCTTTCAGCCATTTTAGATTCCTCTATTGAGAATTGTCTATTTAGTTCTGTACCCCATTTTTAAATGATTTTTTGGTGTTTTGGAGACTAGTTTATTGAGTTCTTTGTATATTTTGGAGATCAGCCCTCTGACAGATACGGGTTTGGTGAATATCTTTTCCCAGTTTGTGGGGTGCATTTTTGTCTTGCTGATGGTTTCCTTTGCATTACAGAAGCTTTTCAGTTTCAGGCGGTCCCGTTTATCAATTGTTGACATATACAGAATGCAGAAGCCATGGAAATTACTGAATTCAGCATTGATTCCAAGATTTACAGGATTATAGTACTAAAAGTTGTGAGTCACCTGATCCTGTAACATGTACATCAAGTAGATTGCTGCTTCTAAAATACTGCTTCTATGTAAAGATGTACCATCACTGTCTGAGAATGGAAGTGATGCAGTAAGTTCCAGGAACACACTTGACTTAAGGCTTCGGTGTCTGACAGAGATTATGGCGTCATGCTCTTTCCTCTTTCCTATGACATGCATTGGGAAGATGGCCATGGAATTGTAGTATTATTCATGAAATCTTTGAGTTAAAAATATTAAGCAGTATCATGTGGAGACAGTATTACTCCTGTCTCCCTAGACTCTGTAGTGATAACTCTATACAGTACAGGAAACTGAGTTGATATCATTGTATTCTCACAGGTTCTACTTTGTTAAACTATATTAATGGATTGCATTACTGTCTCTATGAACTAGAGACAAAAATTGTTAAAATGACAATAATTTGGAAGGAACAATGTTACAGCATAAATTTTTCATATCATGAGGTTTATTAATTTTCAGAAGACTGAACAGTATTGTTCTTTCTTGGATATAAATGTGTGCTGTAAAAGAACAGAAGAAACACTGGTATGTGTGTATTTCCAACCACACTATGACCTGTGTACTGAATAATTTTGCCTGGATATATCTATTTGAACCTCTTTTTTGTTTTATTGGATGAGAAAAATTCTACTGCTCTGTTAATATCAGTAAAATGCAGCACAGATTATTGCATACATTGGAGCATAGTGTTAGTGGCAGGGAACTCCACCCTAGGATGTCACAAAGGTTGCTTCAGGGCTGAGGTATCCGGGAACCATCAACAGAAGGTCTGGCAAGTTGTTGGGTCCATTCTGACAATGAGGAGCTTCCTGTTCAGTGCTCCAAAACCCCATTTTTGTCTGTAAGGCCTCATAGGAAAGCCATTCCCTTTATATGGCTATCACATAGACTGGAGGTTGACTTTTTAGTTATCAGTCCTCAGTATTCCACTAGCCAGTTTGGCAAGTGAAAGCCAGTTATCATGAAGTTGATTTTGGCTTCATTTTTTGTGTATTAGAACCTTTTGAAAACCATTGTTACTTCTGTGGAAATTTTAGGCCTATGTAGGAGTACCGTTTTTTTTTCCTTTTTTCCCAACTTTTTTATTTGAATTGGAATTGAATTTTTAATTGAATTCCTGTTTCTAGGAATACCATTTTTATGCAGAATTTTATGTCTAATCTGACAGTTGCCAAATAAACACATGAAGAATATTTATTAATTCCAAATGATCATGCAATATCTCATGCTGCATAATAGATAACTCTTAAATTTTGATTTAAGCTTCAATTCTAATGGATGCTCTTCCAGCATGATTGTTACCTTTTCTCAGTAAATCAAGGTCATCACTTTCTACTTCTCCACACAATGCTGGAACTCCTCCCTTTGTCTGGATCACCCTCATAATTTTGTACTATCAAGCTCTGTGCTAGTCACCATCTTTATTCCACCTCTCACAATGATATATATTCATACAGTGTACATGAAATAACAACACCTGTTCTTTACTTTTTCACAATCACACATCATATATGGTATTTTTATATGATGATGGAGACATAAAGCCCTAACTTGCCAGATGTTGGCATGTTCATCATTAAAATCTACTTATGAAAAATTTGAAAAAAAAACATGTTTTTGTATGTTTAGTCAAAATACAATATCTATTAATTCCTTAAATATTTAATATATTATGCATGGAATTCCTTCTGAATGTCCACACCTAGAAATTTAAAATAACCACATGATCATAGAAGTTGAACCAGGAGGGGTCATGTTAAATTTCATACCATAGGCTTGTCCTGGCCCACAGAGTGTCTTAATATAGGGGAAAAATGTTAGAATCTGCCATGTGATTTTCAAAGCATATCAAGAAATTAAGTTTGCTATGTACTACCAAGATAATAGTAAAGATGGCTGTATCTTATTTGATGCTAAATATAAGTACATAGGTGACTATAATCTGAATATTTCATTGAAGCAACTACAAAACTGTGCCAATTAAGATACTGTGCTTAGTTTTATTGAGGGAACAATGTTCAAGCATATACATGGGATAACCATGTGAAGTATGAACTAAATATTGCTGCATATAAAATTTAGATTTTACATTCTCCAACTTTCATATAAAACAATTTTCTTAAATTATCTGGAGACCTCTTTTCTTAGTCATATATATCTGTTCCCATTCAATGACATGAAATAGAGAAACATAAATAGAAAAAGATAAACACAGTGAATATAATTATTTTCATAAGATCATCAAAACCTTGCAAAGAGAAACATTTTAATACTCATTATTTCCTGTCTACTACATCCAATTTTTATTAGCAAATTCACAATAAGTAGCACTAAGTTATAAGTAAACATTGACCTTTTTCATGTATGATTTTCCTGGTAATATGAAAATACAAAAATTATCCCATCATCTTGCAGATGCAAATCCAAGGCACCACCCTCTTTTCTAGAATGAGCAAGGTATCTCTTTATATAGAACAGGCTGTGTTATTTATATTGTGCATTGGCATTAGATATTAACCCCAAAGTTAATGTCCTCATATACTACCCCTGTTATACCAATATCACTTACATTCAGGGAGTCTAGATCATCTTACCTAGTCACCAAATTATCAGACCATATTAACTGAACTTTCAGTAGCTCTGGTCAGGTATTTCTGTGCATTTACCCAGTATTGTTTTTAGTCATTTGTTCATTTTACCTCTATTCCCTCAGTTCCATTTACCTAATAACTATGGAAAAAATAACATTCTGAGTAAGTGAGCCCTGATGCAGAAAGACAAACATAATATGTACTCACTCAAAGCTGACACCAGTCAAAAACTGGAAGTTAACCAGTATACCATTCACAACATTGAAAAACTAGTAAACTGTTCCAGAAAGTGATGGAAAGAGATACAGAAACTCACAACTAACCATTGGATAGCGATTATTAAAACAGCCATTCCTTTGTCAGTTGCGGGAAAGTAGACAAGAAGCAGGCTCTCATCAGTAACGTTCATCTGTTTGGGACTAGCTTTAGGGTTAATCTATCATAGACAGGGAACAGGAAGCTGATTTGGGTTCTGGGCTGTGGTGTTGAGATGTTTTAAAAGATTTTTGGGAGACTTCTATGGAAATTATGTCCCCCAGACAAGAATACCTTTTGTAGAATGTGTATTGCATCCCACCAGGCAGTTTCCAAATAAGCACATAGAGACTCATTATTAATTTTAAATTTTCAGACTGGTTTGCTAATGGTTAACTTATACATTTTTCATTAACCTTTTTTACTTATATAGCCTCTGTCAAAAGACTAGATGTGTTTTAACAATAAAACAATTTCATCTCCTCTGCAATTTTCATGATTCTGCCAATCACCCCTTCTTCCCAACAGCCACATAGTTGGGTTCTCCCTCCTAAAATTAACCTTCTCAAATCTATACAAGTTATTTATTTTATTAAATCATCCACAATGACATATATTCACACATTGTAAATTAGTAATCCACACCCTACTTTATGTTTTTTCATACAATCTTATTATTTAAAACATTATTATGATGATGAAGAATAAATTTTTCTCTCTGTCCCATCTCTTTTAAAAAATTTATGATTAAAATCTCTTAATGTAAATATTGGGAAATAATATCCTATGTTTTTGTTAAATCTAAAGTATCTATATTTGTTTATTAAATATTTCACACATTATGCAGTGTTAATCTTCAATTCTTAAGAGTATAAATAACCTGAACAATACCTCCCAAACCTGGAAACCACAGAGTTGGTGTTCATTTACATACCAGATGATTGTCCATTATCTACAGTTTGCCTTAACATATGGGATAGAAGTTAAAGTATGGCATGTGTATTTTGAAGAATAAATGCATGGTAAATATGGGAGGTGACATCAAGAGATTATAGGCATGACTACATGTTATTTCAAAATGAATAGAATGGGGGCAGATAACTATGATAAAGTAGGTATCACTGATTCATCTTCTGTGTTTATTTGTAGAATAAATGCTGTGCTATATTTTAACTGGAGCAAAATGGTTAATAAAATACATGAAATTCCATCATACTGTAATAACTGAGAATATAACTGCATATAAATTTGGGATTTTTTTTATCCTGGAATATCATTTCAAAAACTTTCGCTTAGATAGATCTCTAAAGGCCCCTTTTCTTAGTCAAGGTGATCTTCCATTTTGGTGACATGAAGAGAACAGAGAAAATCAATTTCAAAGAGTAAAATAGAGTAACTCTGATTATTTCAATTGTGATAAAGAAAGTTGGGAAAGGGAAATAATCCAGTGACCATTATTTTCTCTCTACAACTTTCAATTACTCAAAAGCAAATCACAGTCTAGTAACATTTTTTTTAAAGATTTTCATTTGCTTTATATAGGGTTTTCCTGGTACCTTAAAAATCCACAAAATTAGCACACAGAACATTATATCACACACCATATAAACACACATACATACACACACACACACACACACACACACACACACACACACACACACACACACATATATATATATATATATATATATATTCATAAGTGCATGCTTTACATCCACTGTTTTCATCCAAACATTCACTGAGCCAGATACAGAATATACAGGTGTTTCCTGCATACTCCTCTTACTGTAGTTATGCATAACATCCCCATGACCCGTCCCGCGGGTCAGTCATTCAGGGTTCCGGAGGGGGGCTGCCTGAAAGAGTCATGGGCGAGAGAAGGAAGGAGACCAAGCGGCGCAAAAGAGGGGACCAGAGTCCATCTGTGCAATTGTCAAGGTCTCGATTTATTGGGGTTCAGACTGGGCTTATATAGCCCTGCAACAAGGAAATTAGGCAGGCGGGGGATAGCAGGAAGGAACATCTGGTATTTGCTGGGGCTGGGACATTCTTGCGGTATCTTCAAAACAGCAGGCACAAAGGCCCACACATTTTCTCGGATTGCAGTCGTTATCAGTCCTGCTTGGCCAAACATATCTAATTGTGAGTTACAAGAGGCTCACAGAGTCAGCTTTAAGCCGCAAACTTAAAGGTCATAAAAGGACTTACAAAGATGGGCTTTTTAACCCCATCGTTTAGGGCCCATGTCCCTTAACAATCCCAGGCATATGAAAGGACCTGATATTTAGAGCCAGTATTCAGAAAATAAAATTTAAATTGTAATAACACATAGGACCATGTCATATCTAAAAAGGAATAAGGATCCAATGATATATAGAGTGGTTAGCATTTTGGTCTTTGAGTTATATACATTATGCTATTTTTTATTATGGGTATACTGTGCATAGCCAAGTAGACATCTCAGTCAACAACAGGTTCATTTTGAAACTTGTAAATCTTGGCAATATTCTCAGACCACTCATTATTCAAACCAGGCATACTGGAATCATAGAGTTCCTGAACATAAGAAAACTTTGGTAAGTATAAGTTCTATTGTTTTTTTATTCTTAGCTAGCCTAAGCAAGCATATTCCTATCCAAGGAGAAAACATATATGATAAATCATATATATGTCTGCACAATATGGTTTTTCCAGGCAACCCATCTATGTGAGAATCATTTATTTAAATCTAAAAAGAAAACTTATCTCATATCAGGTAGTTTTCAACAAAAATATCTGAAATTCCAGTATCTAATTGATATGTAAACACACTTTCACTCAGGAATTTCCAACTGTAAAAATATACAAAATTCTTAAACTACATCTAGCCCTCAAAAACCCTTAGAATTAGGAACAGAACTCATGAAGCCTGACAATTTTTACAGTGACTTTGATATATTGAATTAATGAGGAGGATAGTTTTAATATTTGTCCAGAATTTTTGGCCATGTGGGAATATTCAAAGTCTAGTACCTTGAGGTATATGGATGTACATATAACCACACTAAGTATATTAAGATTGTATCAAAGATAACAAAATAACATAAGCTTCAGATGTAAAACTGATATTGGGATTTGGAGTGCAATTCTGTTTTGGGGAAATATGTGGATTTTTCAAAATAGATACTCATGTAATAACATTCCTAACTTTTTATGAATTTGAAGGGAAGAGGAGAAACAAAAAATGTGAGGAAAACTTGCAAATGCAACTGATCTAAAACCTATTAGGTTATACAATAGAAAAAATTAATTCTTGAGGCAAATAATATTTAAAATTCTCCTTTCTAAAATGAGTGATTATTAACTTAATTCTTTTTATGAAGGAAATGTGAGATACAAGGTGCTATTAAGTTCACTTTGGTAGAGGGATTGAAAAAGCATTTTTCTTCAATCCACAAATAATTTATATAGAACTCTGACAAGTATACACATACACAAACACATACACACACAAACACACATACATACATGTAAACACATAACTAATATAGCATTATAATTCACATACACAAAATATATTCATAAATTATGATTATGCAATATTAAATTTCACATAAGTTATATAAAATATACTCTACACATTATTAAAGTACCTCACAATATAAATAGAAAATTTGAAAAAGTAATCACAATGGGTATGCATTGAAACTACTAGGCAGCACAGTGTCACTACCATGAAAATCCCAAGAGGACTGGAGACTGTCTGGCATGTAGCTTTAATATCAGTAAAAGCTGCTAGAAATTTGCTCATCCACTAGGCACCATTAGGGAATGCTCTCTACTGCTAAATAGCATAAGAGTCATGGGTTAAGTATATTTTATCTTGGCTTCCCAATCATTTCCCCTGCTTCTTTCACACAAACAGGGAGAAAGGAGAGATAGATGAATCATCAGTTCTGTTGGAGATCTCCAAGAACTGTAGTCAGTTGTTTCCATGTCTGTGTTAGAGATCTCTCTCCTGATTTGTTACTAATACAACTCTAAATTCATGCCCTCCTCCAATAGGAGGAATTCACATCAAATAAAAATGAGAGTACTGGAGGATTTTTTTTTCAGTCAAGCTCCTGGCTAAAGTCCAGCTAAGAGCTTTAGGCAAAGCCTGAGTGTAAACAACCCCAGAGAATGGAAACTGTCCCAGAGACTTGTAGGAGACAGCGGCAATTGAAACTTAGGATATGGTAGCTGACTAATGAGATTTCCCACAATCCTGGCATGAGTAACTGCTCATGTTAGCTGGGAAAAACTGAGCCCCTGTCTCGGAATCCACAGCTAAAGACTTACTGTCTTGATTACTGGCTCAGTCTTGTATCCTGCATTATGTGTAACGAAGATTTATTTGTTAACTCAATACTTTGAAAAGTCACGCTTGTGTTGATTAAATGTTCCCTGGGGACAATATAGTGTACATGGCTATGTTAGGGAGAATAATTACTTAGCCACCAGAGACTCCATGATTTTTTTCTTTTCTTTCTTTTTTTTAATTAGAAACAAGATTTCTTTACATGTTAAGCCCATTTTCCTCTCCGTTCCCTCCTCTCCTTCCACCTTCCCCACACCTAAAACCCTATCTATCACATATCCTTTCAGTTCCCCTGGGAGGATGAGGCCTTCCATAGTGGGTCATAAGAGTCTATCTTATTCTTTGGGATATGGCCTAGGCCCACCCCCTTTTGTCTTGGCTCAGGGAATATCCCTCCTTGTGGAATGGTCTCCCAATTCCATATCTATGCTAGGGATAAGTACTGATATACTGCAGGAGGCCCCACAGATTTCCGAGGTCTCCTCACTGAAATGCACGTTCCTGGGGTCTGGATCAGTCCCATGCTGGTGACTCACCTATCAGTCTGGGGACCAAGAACTTCCCCTTTTCCAGGTCTTCTGTTTCTGTTGGTTTCACCAGCCTTGTCTGGGCCACTTTGCTCATAACTCATCCTTCTCTGCAACTGGATTCCAGTTCAGTTCAGTGATTAGTTGTGGGTGTCTGATTCTACTTCATCCAGCTGCTGGATGAAGGCTATAGGATGGCATAGAAGTTAGTCATCAACCTCATAATCCAGGGATAACATATAAGGTAGCCTTTGCTCTGTTACTTAGATTGTTAGATGGTGTCATCTTTGTAGATCTCCAGACATTTGCCTATTGCCTGATTTCTCTGTAAACCTAAAATGTCTCCCAATATTATGGTATCTCCTTTCTTGCTATCTTCTATTCTTCCCCTGTCTCAACCTTTCTGCTCCCTCATGTCCTTTTCACCCCTCCTCTTCTCCCCTTCCCATTCTCCTAGCTCCCTCCCCCTCTCCCAGTAGTCCCAATTTTCTCAGAAGACCTTGTCCCTTTCCCCTTCTGCAGGGGACCATGCAAGTTACGCTTAGGATCCTCCTTCTTTAATAGCTTCTCTGGCAGTGTGGATTGTAGTCTGGTAATCTGTAACTCTATGTCTAAAATCCATGTGTGTGTGTGAGTATATGCAATGCCTGTCTTATTTGATAGGGTTACCTCCCTCGAATGGTTCCTTCTAGTTACATCTGTTTTCCTGCAAATTTCAAGATTCAGTTTTATTGTTTTCTGCTGAGTAGTACTCCACACTGTAACTGTACCACATTTTATCTATCCATTCTTCAGGTGAGGGACATATAGGTTGCTTCCAGGTTCTGGCTATTACAGATAGTGCTGTTATGAACATCGTTGAACAGATGTCCTTTTTTTATGAATGTGCTTCTTTTGGGTCTATGCCAAAGAGTGGGATTGGTGGATCCTGTGGTTGACTGATTCCCATTATCCTGAGGAGTCACCATACTGATCTCAAAAGTAGCTGTACATGTTGGCAAAGAGTCGGGATCCATTTTCTGTATCATTTTTTTGTACTGCGGCAGCACATCTGTAATTAGGATGGAGAAATGAATTAGCATCTCATAAGGAGATCTCCAAGCTTTCCTCAGGATTTGCTTTCCACTGGAGGAATTGAGATCACTCTTCATATTGGTTCAGACTCCAAGCAGAAATTAAATGCACACAGACCTGGACTGAGAGGCATGTGGAATTTATATGTTGTCAAAATTGCAGGTTCTTATTAGACAGGATCTGGCTATATGCCCAAACTCAATTGCTCTTGGCCATAACAAAAACCCACTGTCATATTCCCAGAAAAAGCCAACTAACAGTTCTGGATATACACAGGTGGTCGAACCCATACAAATTTGGAAATTCAGGGATTCTTTTATTCATTTTAGTACAGCTTTGATTAATCTGATCCTTTCACTTTTGTGCAGCAAGGAAATCCTGAATATTGAACTACTTAATTTCAGTAAAATTGATGAATTGCTTTCTCACACGTGAATTTTTGCAAAACCTTTATTGAAATACTTCACTGCCAGGAGTTGGTGGTGTACGCCTTTAATGCCTGCACTCAGGAGGCAGAGGTAGGTGGATCTCTATATGTTCCAGGCCAGCCTGGTCTGCAGAGCAAGTTCCAGGATACGCTCCAAAGCTACACAGAGAAATCCTGTCTCGAAAACCCAAATAACAAAACAAAACAAAACAAAAGTATTTCACTTGAGGTTAGTATCTGACATAGTTTATCCTTCTGTATCCTCTCCCCTGGGAGATCCATTGTGGGAATGGTTATCACATTGTAGTTTTATTCATGAAATCTTTGATTGACTGAAATTGCAAGCAGTAACATCTGTAAAAATGCATATGAAAGTTATTTACAGATCTGATTCCCTTGCATGGATAATGAATGAGTTGCAATGAACTGTAATAAACCACAATCATCTAGCAGAGAAGGGTACACGCAAATTTTCCGTAGTTTCTGTCAATCCCACTCTTCTCTTATAAGCTATATTTAGGCTCTATGCAGGATTCATCTTGATAATATAAAAAAGTTCCCTTAATTCCCTGCACTGCATTACTGTCTACCAAAGAGCAACTGTTCTGAGAGTGTCATGTTATGGGATAAATTTCTCACAGTGCATGCATATCAGGATTACACAAACCAGATTCTGGAGCTCACAGATGTGTCCTGTTGAAAAGAAAATGCTCAGGATAGCAGACCCTAGATGATTCAAAATTCACATTTGAAATTAAATGGTCCTATAATCCCTTTAGTCTGCCACATCATTCAAAAACTAAAACCAATAAAAAACATGTAATAATGGTATTAATGTGTTCTTTTTATAGAATTCTGATTATAAAACTGACTATAGCATTCAAATTTACTTCTTTATTTGTATATGTTTTATCCTGAGGTAAAACATTATATGTCTTGAAGAAATACTTCTCACACACCATGACTAGGTGCAGTATAATACATAGAATTTCATAAGCAGAATAAGGAGAAAGCATTTCAAACTGAGGAATGAATGTTAGTTAGCTGTACAGTTTCTGGGTTATAAGCAAACAAGTTAAATTCACTGTGCATTAATGTTATATCACTTGAAAAGAGGGCACCACTACCACATAAGCACAAATTATTGCTTGTTATATGTCATACCCTACAAGTAGTAAAGAATTCATGATAAAATATATTTCACATTGGCATTTTCAGTTTTAGAATCCAAAGCCCATTGTTGTTTACACTAATGGCTGTTCTCCATCTGATACTATTAAAATATTTCAACCATATGAAATAAATCAGATAGGATAGATGTCGCGTCCACCCTCGACCAGCAAGAAAGACGTAACACCGAGGAACCTTCTTCTCACAGTTTATTCGGGAACCTTGCTTTACATGGAATGGCGGCCCCAGGTAGAGGAAGACGGGCCTGATATAGTCTACATCTACCAATCACCTAACCCTACGTGGCACGCCAGGATAGGTTGTCTCCAAGCAGAATTAAGAGGATACATGGCCTTTACCAAATTAGGAGTTATTTACCACAGAGAGCACTCGCCCTCAGGCTGGCAGAAGGCAGAAACCGGCGCCATCTTTTGAGCGTGGCACTTTGCAGCTCCCAACAGTTCCCCCTTTTTGTTTTAATATTATAGGAGTAGCAGTATCTATCTGTTGTCAGATTTCAGTCATCTCTGTCTTAGGTTCAATCCCAGTGTCCCTATCTTACCCGTCAAAGAGTCACTGTGTCGTCCTCACAGGCTCATGTCTTAGGTCGAAGGGAACACATGTGTGCTTATTTGCTCAGCAAGAGGGTAGGTGCCCGTCATTGAGCATGACTGATTCAGATACACATCACTCACTCACCAAGGGCAAGACAGACACCTATTTGTCTGTCAGCATGGATAACCATGCTTGAGGGGATTGTCCTGAGTTGGTGGCACACACCTTTAATCCCAACACTCGGGAGGCAGAGGCAGGCGGGTCTCTGTGATGAACATCATTGAACAGATTGTGTGAGTGTGCTTCTTTTGGGGGGTATATGCCTAAGAGTGGAATGGCTGAATCTTGTGGTAGACTGATTCCCATTTTCCTGTGAAAGCACCATACAGATTTCCAATTATGTTTTATTTCAGAAGCACTCTTATCAACATATCAACATATCAACACCCTTATCTTACATATCAACACCCCCTGTCCATCTCCCTCTCATTCTCCCATGCTCCTGGCAGAAACCCCAAGCCACCTCCAGGCACTCCCCAAGGTTAGTGAGGACCTTCATGGGAGATCAACAAAGTTTGTCAAATCATTTGTGCAAGGCATAGTTTACTAAGTAATTATGTTTGAAATACATGCTAAATTATTCAAATTCAGCCTGATGTTGTGTAGACCTCTTACCTGAGGTCTGTTTGGCACTAGCTTTATGATTAGACTACCAAAGTCAAGTAACAGGAAGCCGATTTTGGTTCTGGGATGAGGAATTGAGATTTCTTAAAGCTTCTTGGGGAAATTCTATGGAAATTGTGGCCCCAGACAAGAATGCTATTTGTAGAATGTGTACTGTGTTCAACCAGGCAATTTCCATATAAGCACACAGAGACTCATTATTAATTATAATATTATTAATTATAAATATTCAGCCACTAGCTTAGATGAACATAAATGTGGGGAAATCAATATGTCATTAAGATAAGTAACATTTCTGATTCAATCTCCCAAAATGAACTAAAATTCATTTGTGTATGTGTCATCATTCTAGTCTCAGAATAATTCTTTCTAACTAATGATCTTAATGATAATTGGCTTATTTATTTTATTTCTACAATGACTATTTTGGCCACTGTAACAAAAATACTTTTGAAGTTTTCTAACCATATCCTCTTGTATAATTTATATCTCACTAGAGTGGAGAATTTAGTCCTAGCTAATTCTAAACCACTAATGTGCAGATGAAACTCAAGTTGTATCACCTGCAAGAATACCAAGTGAATCTTCCAAATAGCAGGTGCATGTCTGTTCTATGCTGACTTTTAGTATTTCGGAACATCAAAAAATAGGTTCTTCCTATCATATTGGAATTTGTAAGTAAGTTCAGTGTTTACCTGTGGGTGTCTGCTTCTACTTCCATTAGATGCTAAATGAAAGCTCTAGAATGTCATATAAGTTAGCCATCAATCTCATTATCAATGAAGGGCATTTAAGGTAGCCACTCACTCCACTGTTGCTTAGATTGATAGTTGGTGTCATCCTTGCAGATCTCTGGATATTTCCCTAGTGCCTAATTTCTCTTTAAACCTATAATGGTTCCTCTATAATGGTATCTCTTAGTTTGCTCTCATATTCTTCCACTGCCTCAAAGTTCCTTCTCCTTCGTGTCCTCTTCACACCTCCTCCTTTCCCCTTCTAATTGTCCTAGTACGTTCTTCCATCCCTTCATGTTCCTAATATGCTTAGGAGGTCTTCTCCCTTTACCCTTCTGGGGAGAACATGCATGTCTCTCTTAGAGTCCTCCTTGTTTCCTAGCTTCTCTTGCAGTGGGTATTGTAGGAATGTTTTCTTTGTTACATGTCTATAATCCATATATGAGTGAGTACATACCAATTTTTTTTCTAGATTACCTCCCTCAGAATGGTTTCTTCTAGTTCCATGCCTTGGCTGTGAATTTCAAGATTCCATTGTTTTTCTTCCAAATGAGTAGTACTCTATTGTGTAAATATTTTCTCTGTCTATTATTCAGTTAAAAGGCATCTAGGTTGCTTCCAGTTTTGGCTGTTACAAATAGTGCTGCTATGAACATCATTGAACAGATGTCCTTCTTGTATGAATGTGCTTTCTTGTCTGTATTCCTAAGAGGAGAATTACTGGATCCTCTGTATACTGATTCCCATTTTCCTGAGCAATCACCATACTGATTTCCAAAGTGGGTGTATGAGTTGGTACTCCCACCATCAGTGGAGGAGTGTTCCCCCTTCCCCCAATCCTCTCCAGCATAAATTATCATTGGTGTTTTTTTAGCCATTCTGATGGGTGTAAAATGGTATCTCAGAGATGTTTTGATTTGCTTTTTCCTGATGTCTAAAGATGTTGAACACTTTCTTATGTGCCTTTCAGCCATTTTAGATTCTGCTATTTAGAATCCCTATTTAGTTCAGTTTCCCCAATTTATAATTGGATTATTTGGTGTTTTGGAGAGTAGCTTCCTGAATTCGTTGTATATTTTGGAGATAAGCCCTCTGTCAGATGTGGGGTGGGTGAATATCTTTTCCATTTTCTGGGCTTCCATTTTATTTTGCTTACTGTGTCCTTTGCCTTACAGAATCTTCTCAGTTACAGGAAGTACAATATATTTCTTGTCAATCTCAGTGTCTGTGCTAATGGTGTCAAGTTCAGTAAGTGGTCTCTTGTTCTAATTTAATCATGAATACTACCCACTTCCCCTAAGACTTTCAGTGTGGCTGGATTTATGTTGAGGTCTTTGATCCATTTGAACTTATGTTTTGTGCATGGTGATAGACATGGATCTATCTGCAGTCCTCTACATGCCAGCATCCAGTTACTCCAGCATCATTTGTTGAAGGTGCTTTCTTTTATTTATTGTATTACTTTAGCTTCTTCATCAAAAATCAGATGTTCGTATTTGGATGGACCCATAGCAGGGTTTTCAATTGGATTACATTTGTTAACCTGTCTCTTTTTGTGCCAGTATCAACCTGTTTTCAGGACTCAAGCTCTATAATAGTGATTGGAGTCAGGAATGGCTATGCCTCTTGAGGTTCCTTTATTTTACAGGGATGTTTTGGCTATCCTGGGTCTTTTGTTTCTCCTTATAAGTTGAATATTGTTCTTTCAAGGTCTGTGAAGATATGTGAATGTATTTTGATGGGAATTGCAGTGAATCTGTGGATAACTTTTGGTAAGATTTCCATTTTTCTATGTTTATCCTACCTATTCAAGAGTGTGGGAGATCTTTTCATTTTCTGGTATCTTCTTTAATTTCTTTCATTAAAGACTCAAAGTTCTTGCTATATACGTCTTTCAGTGGTTTGGTTACTCAAAAACTGTTCCTTAAAAATCATTTGAGGACTCTATTATTCCTCAATCTGCTACTTCCATTTGGAGACATTCAATAAACAGAGCAAAACAATTTCAAAGACTATGGCATTATGACTATAATTAAAACAATCATACAAGGAAAAACTTGTAAAAGGATGCATTCTAGCCTTCATCATACTCGGTCTACTACTTCAAGTTCCCAAAGCAAAGTCACAGTTAAATACATTTTGTAAATATTGTCTTTTCCTCTATGTAAGGTTGACCTGACAACATAAATATACACATGAATTAAATAGGCAATTTAATAATAAATTTATTTTGTTTCATATATGCATACTGTAGTTCCATTATGATAATCTCAACTTATCTCTGAGTCTGAAAGAGAATATACATTACCTTCCTCTACACTGCTCTTATTGTATAGTATTGTGCATGAGAGGATGTGAGAGGAATAGGCCAGGCACTTGTTCAAGTCTTGACATTTCCTCCAGCAATCAGAAGATAGAACTTAAAACAAGAGGAACATAGAGCACCATATCATGCATAGTGATGAAAAAATACTATTAGCAGTATGGTCCCTGAGTTTTACATATTTTGTTATTTTTATGATTATAATTTTTTAAAGCAGGGTAGACATCTCAGTAAGCAACATGCTTAAATGTTTACATAATGAGGTTTTATGTACAGAAGACTGACCAGCGTTGTTCTTTGTGGGATACAAATGTGGGTTGCTAAAAAACAGCAGAAAAAACTGGTATGTGTGTATTCCTAAATATACTCTGTTTTGTTGTTTGATTGCATGGGACAAATCTTCAACTGCTCTGTTACTTGCAGTAAAATTCAGCTTAGTTTATTGCATGCATTGAAGCCTAACATTGAGGGCTGGCAACTCTACCCCAGGCTGTCACAGAGGTGCCTCAAATCTGAGGTATGTGAGATGCATTTTTACAGCTGTAGGTCACCAAAGTTGTTGGGTGCATGCTGACAATGAGTAGTTTACTGACCACTGCTCCACAACCCATTTATTTGTTTGGATATATAGCCTCATTATAGAGCCATTCCCTTTTTGTTGCAATCAGCTAGCCTAGAAGCTGACTATTAAAGTTCATTCCTTGGTTTTCCATTAGCCTTAAGTTTGGCCAATTAACATAAATCCAGTTAACATAAAGCTGCTTTTGGCTTCATTTTGGAGTCTTAGAATCTTTCTAAAAGCACCTGTAGGTCCTATGTGGAAATTTCAGCCTTATGTACAAACTATTTGTAGGCAGAAATTTATACCTGCCAAATAACCACATGAAGAGTAATTATTAATAACAAATGAACAGGAAATAACTCCTTCTGTTTAGTGGCTAACTGTTAAATTTTAAGTTAAGCCACAATTCTTTTGGATGCTCTGCCCCCATGATTAGCACTTCTTCTCAGTAAACCAAGGTCACCACTTTTTAGTCCTCAGATCATTGGTGGAACTCCTCCCTTTGTCTGGTTCTCCCTTATAAATTTATCCTGTCTAGTTCTAAGCTGGTTAGCTTCTTTATTACAACTCTCAAAGTGACATATACCACAGAGTGTATATGAATTGCCAATATTCTGTTCTATAATTTTCACACACTCATTATTATGTCCTATTAATCTTATGCTAATGGAGACATAAGGCCCTACTTTAACATATGTTTCACATGTTCATTATCAAAACATACTCATGAAATATTTGATATAAATATGCTTTATATGTTTACTGAAGAATCTCCATTAATTCCTTAAATATTTCACACACAATGCAGGGAATTGCTTCTGAATATTCAACCCTAGTAAGTGAAGTTAACTACGTGAATATGGAAGCTGAACCAAAAGGGTCCATGCTTAATTTCCTACCATAAGATTCTCCTTCATGAAAAACTTGTAAATATAGCGTTCAAATGTTAGATTCAGCCATGAGATTTTCAAAGCATATCAACCAATTAATTTTTCTCCATACTGCTAAAAGTGTTGTAGAGATTATTATATCTTATTTGATACTAGATACAAATATGTAGGTGACTGTACCCTAGAATGTGTCCCTGAAGGAACTGCAAAATTTTGTGCTAATTAAGAAACTGTGGTTAGCTTTATTGAGGATACAATATGCAGGCATGTAAATGAAACTGCAGGAAGACAGGATGAATTCCAGGGGTGTCCTTAGTAAGATAAGTTTATAAAATGTATAAACTAATAATGTATAAAATGTATAGACTAATAATTATAGTTGATAATTAAGACAGAGATACCAGATAAGAAATCCTAGTCATTGGAAAGCTGCATTGCAATTAATATAAAACTCTGTGTGTTATTTTGGGGCCCCAAAGTGGTGGCAAAATCTGTGCAACTTGCCAGAAAGACTATTCATTACAAAAGTTTGTGACATGGTTTAAGAACTTCCACAAGAAAACTTCATGGGAGCTTAAAAAGGGACTTTAGAAGCAAATGAACAGAGACAACCACAAATTCCTGGTAGCAGGGTTTGATTGGGTTTTATCTGTCTAGACACAAGCAGAAACTTGAGCAGCTCCTTTAAGAGAGACTTCCTTGCCAGACATTTGTGGTGCACAACTTAATCCCAGCACTTGGGAGGGAGTAGCATGCAGATCTCTCTGAGTTAGAGACCATGCTGGTCTACAAGAGCTAGTTCCAGAACAGCCTACAAAGCCACAGAGAAACCGTCTCTTGGAAACAAAAAAAGAGAGAGAGAAGCTTCCTGACTCAGCAGAAGTGGCAAAAACCACAAGGATCTTTAGAGGTCTTTCTAACAATTGAATCATGTGAAAGAACACTACCATTGGCATGCTGATTGACTACAGCATAGACCAAAGTAGTGAACATGACTCTGACAACAAGAACACCTGTAGCATTGGACCAACTGATCCTACATCGAAAACAGCTGAAATGATGCAGTCAAAAACCACTACATCCAGGATTTCTGTGATTTATCATGATGCCCATGATATGGGCTTTGCCCCCAACCATCAGGAAGCAGTTTGAAACGAACGATGTCCAAATTCCCAAATATTGTTTATAAATGTTTGTTTTCATTTAAATAGAATGGTTTATAAATGCTAATGATGACAGTCAAATTTTTAAAGCAAAAAATGGGTACAGGGTATAGGATGAATACTTTACATTATTATGGATTTTCATTTATTGATGCAAATTTAAGGTTACTATTGTTATATGTAAATTTCTCCTCTTGTTTAGGTATTGTGTTTATACAGATCTTTTAAAATGTAAGCGTAATTAAATACAGATTGTATAGTCATATATAAGAGTAAGAACTTATAATTAGGTTAGTTAAATTTTTAGACATAAAAAGAGATGTATTTGAGATAGATAGATATGCTTTGATTCTTTCAAAGACCTTCAGAATGCATGGCATTTTAAATGGTTTGGGGTTTTTCATGATAGTGAGACACAACTGCTCTGGCACACCAATTACCTCAGAAAGGAGGATGGGCATCAAAGAAACTCAATAAGGATTTTGCCTTCAACATGGCAAAATTAGTCATTTGAGCAAGAAACTGCTATTGCCTAGACTCTTTGTTACTGTATAAAGCAGACATGCAAGACCCACATGAAAGTGACTGCAGTACTTACAAAACAAGACAGTCCTGAAGGGAACCTGTTTTATGTGAATTCTCCCAGACACACTGTGGCCTATAGACTGAAGATGATACCCAATTTTACAGAGGAACTTTGGGTGACTTTCCAGGTAGTGAGATGTCTCTGTTAATTCTACAATATATATATATATATTTTCATTGTGTGGTCTTTGTTGGAATTGAAGAAATATAGATATGGTTATAGTTTTCTTTAGTTTTTATAAAAGATAAGTTGCATATAAGACCTCAGACTCACAAAAATAGGATAGATGATAGAATATTTTCTTCAAAACTTGCTAAATGTTAATGAAGTAAATATTGTAACTATTGTTCTTACTTGATAACTCTTTTGTTATATATCTTACTATGTTAATGTTAAAATCCTTCTTTTTATTTAGACAGAAAAGAGGAGATGATGGGGGCATCCTTCTGGGTATGTTTATCTGATTGGTTGCGGAATAAAGCACTGTTCAACCAATGAGTCAGCACATTAACCCAGACTAGCAGTCAAGGAGGATTATAGTAAATCTTGTGATCCAGGCAGCTAGTGACAAAGTTGGCAGTATCAGAATATAAGCAGGCACAAGCAGGAAGTAGTTGTCTTCCTCTTCTTCCTGATCTCAGCTCTGGAGCTGCCATGTGATCCCTGCAAGACAGGACACTTGCCCCTGGCGTCCACAAATAAAAGTATTATAAAATATATAGAGGCATCACCATGCCAACTTCAAGCTCTACTATAGAGCCATAGTTCTGAAAACAGCTTGGTATTGGCACAAAAATAGACTGATAGACCAATGGAATTGAATTGAAAATCCTGATATTGACCCACACACCTATGGATACCTTATTTTGACAAAGGTGCTAAATCTATACAATGGAAAAAAGATAGCATCTTCAACAAATGGTGCTGGTACAATTGGATTCGGGCATGCAGAAATTTTCAGATATCTATACCTGTCACCATGCACAAAACTTAAGTGCAAATGGATCAAAGATCTCAGCATAAATCCAGCCATACTGAATCTTCTAGAAGAGAAAGTGGGAATTACACTTGAACAAATTGGCACAGGAGACCACTTCCTGAACATTACGCCAGTAGCAGACACTGAGGTCTGCAATTAATAAATGGGACCTCCTGAAACTGAGAAGCTTCTGCAAGGCAAAGGAAACTGTCAGTAGGACAAAATGACCACCCACAGAATGGGAAAAGTTCTTCCCGATCCCACATCTGGCAGAGGACTGATTTCCAAAATACATAAGGAGCTCAAGAAGCTAGCCACCAAAACACCAAACAATGAAATTAAAAAGTGGGGTGCAGACTAAATAGGGAATTCTCAACAGAGGAATCTGAAATGGCTGAAAGACACTTAAGAAAGTGCTCAAAATCATTGGCCATCAGAGAAATGCAAATCAAAAACAACTCTGAGATACCACCTCACGCCTGTCAGAAGGGGTTACACTCTGGCCCTGGACACATGGGGAAGGGCCCCAGGACCAGCATAGGAAGACTTGGTGGACTTTGCAGAGCCCCCGTTGAGGGCCCTACACTGCCTGGGGAGTGGTGGGTGGATGGGATGGGGGGTTGGCTGGGCTTGGGGGAGGAGGGTTGGGGAGGGAGAGGGAGAGGGAGAAGGGACTTGAAATAAGCTTGTTCCCTAACTAGAACTAATAAATAAAATAAAAAATATAGATTATGGTATGGTTGATAATTAAGACTCAGTTAAGAAGTAAGAAATCCTAATCCTTGGCCAGCAACATTGTATCTAATATAAGTATCTGTATGTTATTTGGAGACCTAAAGTGGCAGGCAGAACTCAGGTTGCCAGCAGAAGGACTTATAATTACATATATGATTTTCCTGGTAACTTGAAAATATGCATAGATTATCACAGGTAATTTCATTATAGATCCTTATAGTTTATACATGTGTACTATAGTTTGTTTGTTTTAGTCCCAACTTGCCTTGATTCTGAGACAGAAATTAGAGGAGCTTCCTCTATGTTGTGCTCACTACATTGCATGTGTGGGGATGTGACTTGAATGCCCTGGCACTTGCATATTTTCTAGCATTTATTCAGAAAATATTCAAATAATTCAGAAAATAGATTTTAAACCTGGAGGAACACAGAGGACCATATATAACTAGGGACGGAGGAGGACACTGTGACTTATATAGTGTTTATCATTGTGGGCACCTAGTTTCCTTAATTATGCTATTTTTGTCTTTTGAGGTTTTCTGTGTACGGTTAGGGAAACACCTCGGTCAGTAATACATTCATTTTTATATTGTTTTGTTTGAGTTTAAAATTTTAATAATAAATTGTGCCTGTATAAGCTTTCAAAGGCAATGATATATCATTAAATAATCGTTAAATCGAGTTCCTGAGAAAGAACCTACCACATGAAACTATGTCAGAGCCCTTTAAATAACTTGGCATTACTACAAAATAGCAAGAATACTGTAAGTCCAAATACAAGAGCAGAGGAGTTGAGAATATGTCATTCATACAAATGTAAACCAGGACACAGGAAAGTTTCTTATACATAGATAAATTTTTGTTTCTGACTAGATACATACCAAGTAACAGATGCCTTATGCTAAGAACCTAAAATAAAATATGTGGAATAACATAATGAAAATGTGAGGCATTCAATCTTTCAAAAGCAACAGAAACTGAATTATTCCAATATAAATCACTAAATAGAAACCATACTAATTTGAAATAAGGAATATTTTGTGTGTTATGTATAGTTATATATACACCTATGAATCTAAGAAAAAATTATGGCTTGTTTTTGTATTTTCATGTCACTTTGAAGAATATTTTTTCTTTTTACAACGTTCGAAAAATGCATTGATTAAGTCATATTAAGATGAGACACCTCAACATGTGAAAGGACACAGGAGGACTGAGTCTCATGGGGATACCTTGGCTGGCTGAGGTGACAGGCTGACCTCACCTTCTAGTGTGGGAACATGATAGTGAAAACTTACATAATAGGGTCCCTGAAATAACTTTCCACATCCCAAGACTGACAGCATACTAGACTAGACAAATGGACAGAATGCTATAATTATTTCCAATATTTCGTCATAGCTGAATTAATCCATATTGATATGTTTTATATATGACAAATGTTTGTATTTGCCTCCCAACGATGCTGGTCATATCCAAGATACACACTTAAAAAAAACAGTTCATTTACACATATGCATTTATGCTACAAACATCACCCACACAATATATTATCAGCACTCACTCTAGAATACCTCATTTAAAGACAGATTCACAAGACCTGTTGTTAATGGGCACCAGAAAGGGTAGCCGTTGTTCTCAAAGAACCTATGGAAGGTGAGCTAATAGAAAGCATGTTTAGGGTGGTTGCTGTTGGGGGATGAGAGGGTATCCCAGGCCATGGAGCTCTCCTAGCTGGCCTCATGCCAGCAGCTTCCTTCATCAACCGGTTAAAAATTAGAGATGTCCATGGCATGGCTGATGATGGGGACTTAGGGCACAGACTGCTTCATTATGTCACAGGACAAGTCGATGGCCCTGAAGAATGGATGCACCTTGATGTCCTCTGCCCCATTCCTGCCCAGGCAGCTTCAGCCACACAGCACAGTGAGTTCTCCAAGTTGATCAACTTCAGTTGGGTTTCTGTGGGGTAGTTGCCAAGAAAGGTGCCTTCCCATCCATCATCTCAAAAAGAATCACACTGACACTCCACCAGTCACAGTCATGTGAGGTTCCCGTGCAGAGAAGCACCTCTGGCACGATGTAATTCGGTGTCCAAATAAGAGAATGAGACAGACACCACTAGTGCAGCTTCTGGGCTCTCTGCTCCAGGGTCTTCAACTTGTCTCCACAACCACAGCTGGAAACATCATCCCAGAGGTCACCAGGCTCCATGCTATCGTCCCTGATATGGTTCCCTTACTGGTAATTATTGGATTTCAGAGACTACATAAATCTGGTGTAGAGGGCCCTGCTGCGCTAGAGGAGATGCCATGGTAATATTTAGAATCCATTTGGATATTTTTAAGGATACAATATATCAATGAATACTAATTTCAAAAATGAGGCATACTGATCTGTAGCCTTCATCCAGCAGCTGGTGGAAGTAGAAGCAGACATCCACAGCCAAACCTTAAACTAAAATGGAATCCAGTTGCAGAGAAAGAGGACTGATGAGCAAAGGGGTCCAGACCGGCTGGTGAAACACACTGAAAAAGCTGACATGAATATGGGAGAGCACTTGGTCCCCAGCCTGATAGCTGGGAATGCAGCATCAGACTGATCCAGACCCCCTGAATATTTGTTTCAGTAAGGAGACCTCAGAAATCTATGGGGGGCCCTTGTAGTGGATCAGTACTTATTCCTAGCATAGGAATGGGCTTTGGTAGACCATGCCTCATGGAGGGATACTTCCTGAGCCTAGACATGAGGTGGTGGGCCTAGGCCCCATTCCAAAGCATATGACAGAATCTGAAGACCCCCTATGGAAGGCCTCAACCTCCCTTGGGAGCAGAAATGGTACGAGACAGGAAGGGTGTTAGTTGGGAGGGTAGAGGAGGAGGGGAGAGAGAAGGTACTGGGATTGACATGTAAAATAATCATTATAATTCAAATAAAAATTATAAAATTTAATTCACTACATTGAATTTGATTTATTGTTACTAGACTGTGCAACTCGAGTATACCCTACCCTGGGATAGCAATCACTCAGCATACATGTCTAAGCTGAGCAAGCATACTAACACCACAGTGTAGTATGGCCATGGTGTGTCGTATGGTCCACACACAGGGAAGCTTTGGCAAAATTTGGCCTAATATAAAAACAAATACACCAACAAGTTTCTTTTTCCATAGCTAATGTGCTCACCATCAATCCCTACATTTCATTTCAGCATGTCAAGAACTCTATACAGTTTCTGGGCTGCCAACAAAAGATGTTTGTTCTAGGTTTTTGTGATTCTTAAATATACACATTCAAATTAAAATATACTTGTTTCACTTCACCATTTTCTTCCTCCAACAGTGTCCATGTTCCCCACCTACAGTAGTTCTCTTTCAAATTCATGGACTCTGGATTCTTTTCTTCAATGTGTTCAGTCTGAATAATGTAACTTGCATGTCTATGACTCAAGGGCTTACCACTTCTAGGTAACCTACTAAGAGCTCTTCCTTGAGAAGATTATTTTTTTAATGATTTCAGCATTCTATAATTGCTTGTAGTCTTCTGTCTTGGGTTGGATTGTTGTATGATTTTCTGTTTCCATGTTAGCATATTGTAGTATTTGTCCTTGGACTAGATTTCACAACATCATGATGGAATAAGTGCACTTCCAAGATAAAGATGAAAAGTTCTATTGTAATAGTGAATATTACATTCAGAGAATATTCCCTTGTAAAAACAAAATGATCTTTTATACAAGCCATGAGGAAGTTGCTCCTACCTTGAACATAATTCTGTCAGCTGTCTTGAGATGAGGTATTAATTTGTTGGGGTTTTTTGTTTGTTTGTTTGTTTGTTACATGGTTTCTCTGTGTAGCACTGACTATCTTGAAACTAGCTCTT
Organism: Cricetulus griseus; assembly: GCF_003668045.3. Taxonomy (NCBI): domain Eukaryota; kingdom Metazoa; phylum Chordata; class Mammalia; order Rodentia; family Cricetidae; genus Cricetulus; species Cricetulus griseus. The sequence goes on from NC_048596.1 coordinate 136,396,440, forward strand.
GTAGACAAGGGTGGATTGAACTCATAGATATCCACCTACCTCTATAACTCCAGTGCAGGGATTAAAGGTGTGTGCCACAACTGCAGACCTGCTTAGTCTACACATAAAAAAAAATTATTAACTAAATATTTCATTGCCTCAGGTATTCATGCCAAATAACGTGTAATATGGTCACAAGATAAAAACAAGGAAATTGCTAGCTTCTGCTTTTGTTTGTAATGCTTGCTTGCTCAAATGGCAGAAGCACCAGCCTGATGTCTGCTAAAAATTAATGTTGCAGAGAGGATATGGTTAACATGGCTCCCTAAACTTATAACTTTATGGGTTAGGCCATTACGATTTTTGGCTAGCAATTGCCAAGGGCATACCAAAAAACAAAACAAAACAACAACAACCAAAAAAAAAAAAACTAGTTTTCTCTGGGCATGTCTTTTTAATAAGAAGATTCTAATGTCATCAACAAAAATAAGGCATACTGATATTCTCTAATATCAGGACATGAGGGAAGTTTGGTAACAGAAATTTCCCTGTGTATACAAGACTAGGTATTCTAGAATGGCATATTCCATTCAAAGGGAAAAACTGTGGCAAAGCAGCTTTAAAAAGTGTAACAAAGCAGAATTTGATCAATATGCAACAAAATACAATTAATTCAGTCTTTGAAATACAATATCCCTGCTTCTTTGACAAAAAGCAGGAAGGGGACAGAGAGAAATGAATCAGCAGCTCTGACGCAGATCGACAAGGACTGCAGTCATTTGGTTCCATTCCAGGGTTTGAGATCTCTCTTCTTATTGGTTCCTGATGCATCACTAAATGTATCCCCTCCTCCCTAGGAGGCAATATGATGTAATATATATGTCTGCACAGGAGGATTTTTTCAGTCAGGCTACTGACTAATATCCAGCTCTTGGCTGGAATTAGTCAAACCCTGACTGTAAACCACTCAAGAGAAGGGAAAATGCGCCAGAGACCTGCAGGAGACAGAGATAATATCAACCTAAAATAGTCAGGGTTTGGTGGGATTTCCTGTGCTGTGTTGCTGAGTCACATGCTGCTGTTTGCAGTGCAGGTAATGTGCTCTTGTATCTGAAGCCACTGTTTCATCCTTGTTTGTGTTATCCCTGTGCTAGTTTGAATACTTAAATATATGTAAGGATGTTTTACTTTTGAATCACTATTTGACAGAAACATGTCTAGTATTGATCATATAGGACACTGGATCATACATTATAAAATGGCTATTTTCCTGAGAATTCTTACTTAACAATCTTGGAATCTGTGTGTTTCAATTTCCAGATTCCCCCATAAGGAAACTTGGGTTATCTGACATGACTGCAGTCAACATTACAAGCCAGCTGTAATTGGCAGCCCAGAATAGCAGTCAGCTATCAGAAGGCATAGAGGGAGGATTACATTTACATAGCCTGGATATAGTCACAAGGAATGGGATATGTTTACTCCTACTTACCCTAGGATGCTTTTCTCTTTTGTTTATTGTGTTCAGGGTCTAGGATATAGTATTTTTTTCTTGTCATCCACTCTTGTGGTGTCTGCTGCAGAGCACTTTACTTGGGAGGGAGAAATGAATCAGCAGATCTGAAGGAGATCTCCAAGCAGCAGGAAATTTGCTCAGCCACTAGGCAACATTAGGCAGTGTTGTCTAATGCAATGTAACATCAGAGTCATGGTTAATTTATATTTCATCCTGTCTTTCCAATTCAATTCCACTGCATATTTCACACATATAGAGAGGACTGTGGAATAGATGAATCAGCATGTGGTATGGAGATCTCTAAGAGCTGTAGTCATTTGTTTCCATGTCTGGGATTGAGTTCTCTCTCCTGATTCGTCCCTAATGCATGCCTAACTTCATGCTCTCCTCAAATAGGTGGCATTCCCATCTAATAAAAAATGTCAGTCCTGGATGATTTTTCCAGTCAGGCTTCTGGCTAAAAATCCAGCTCTTAGATGGACTTAGGCAAAGCCTGGCTCTTAACAACCCCAGAGAAGGAAGAATGTCCCTGATGTCTGTAGTGGCAGAGGCAATTAAAACCTAGGATATGCTAGGTGAATGGTGGGATTTCCCACAGTCCTGCTATGAGAAACTGCTCCTCTTTGCTGGGAAGAAATGAGCCCCTGTCTCTGAATCCACAGCTTCAGCCTTTATATTAGTGATCATGGGCTCAGTATTCGATCCTGCATTATGTACAAGGAAGATTTACTCAAAACTTGGCAAAAACTCGCTTGTGCTTATTAAACATGTCCTTGGACGACACAGCATAAATAGCTACATTAGGGAGAATAAATACTTAGAAATCTGACACTCTGTGAATTTGAAGTGTCCTATTACATAAGTAAGTGCATTTGTGAAATCTGACATAACATCAAAAATCATTACATGTCAGCCACATGTCAGCTGCAGCTGGAAGTACAGAACCATTATCAGCCATCAGAAGGCAGAGATGGGGGATTTCATCTAGATAGCCTGGATATAGGCACAAGCATGTAGATATATTTTCACCCCTACTTACCCAAGGATGATTTTCTCTTTTGTTTATTATTGTATCCAGGTCCTAAGATAAATGATTGTATTTCCTGTCATCCATTTTCTGTATCATTGTTTCTGCAGCAGCAGACATTTAGTTGGGAGGGAGAAATGAATCAGCCTCTCAGAAGGAGATCTCCAAGCGTTCCTCACAATTAGCTTGCTATTGGCGGAATTGAGATAACTCTCCTTATTTGTTAAGATTCCAAATTCCATTTGAATGCACACAGACATTCAGAGAGAGGGAAGTAGAACTTACAAGTTGTCAGAATCACAGTTTCTTATAAGACAGTCTCTGGCTGGATTCCAGTTCCCATGAGTACCTGAGTATAACCAAAACCCAACTTTTAACTGGCAGAGAAATACAAAACTGTTCCTGATATATGCAGGAGATTGAACTGATGGAAATTAGCAATTGCAGTGATTTTTTTGATTCCCTGTATTACAGTTCTGATTCATCTCATTCTCATTCCTGTGTAGCATGGAAATTTCTGCTTCTTGAAATACTGATTATCTTTAAAGATGTGACATCCCTGCCTCAGACTGCAAGTGGTGCTATATCTACAAGAATAATAATTATCTTGAGGTTTTTGTATATGACAGAGACAAGGAAGAGAGTTCTGTCTTTACTCCCTCCTGGGAGATCCCTTCTTGGAATGTTTATGGCATTCTAGATTTATTCAGGAAAATTTGATTGACATGAATTACAACCAGTAACATTTGTAGACTCTTTGTCACCTAATACTATGATTGAAACCACATTATAGCACAGGAAATTCTCTTGTTATTATCCTATTCACATTAATTCCTCAAAGGTTCAGTTTGGCATTCTGTGTTTGTATTGTTACTCAAATATTCATATAGAAAATATTTTACTTTTTTGTTCATAGAAGTCAGCACATTCTTATCCTAGAAATTAGGCCTGGAAGACCTTTTTTTGCAATCTCTGTTTTTACTGATTGTTTCATAGAGATATTAAACATCAGATTTCATTGTTCTTATTTGAGTTGTTTTCATATGCTGTAAACAGTATCATCATCAGGTGCCTCCTCTCTCAGACTCTGAATTCCTGCATCTGACAGTGAAGTTGAGACTGGAAAAATTAGGTCATTTTTTAAGAAGCACTCTTCTTTACATAGCAATCCCTCTTTCATTGCCCCTGCCATCATCATATGCCCACAATCAACCAACAACCCATGCCCCAAAATAGTGAGGCCCTTCACAGGAGACCATAAAAATCTGTCACATCATTTGGGGGAAGGCCAGGTTCCACTATCTAGCACCCCCCAAAGGGTATATGCCCCCAAATAACATTTGTGCTCTAGGGATAAACACTGATTGCACTGTTAGAGGTACCATAGAGGGCCCTGTCTTCCTAACTTTTGTCCAAATTCTGAGGGCTTCTTTGCTCCTATGCTGGTTCCCTGATTTCACTAAGTCAATTCAACTGTTTCTGCAGGTTTCTACAGCACAGTCTTTGCTCATTTGCTCATGCATCATCATTCTCATTAACTGGATTTCAGCATTGGGGCTCAGTGTTTAGCTGTGAGTGCCTCTTTCTGCTTTGATCAGATACTGGGTGAAATCTCTAGAAATGGCAGCAAGATAGTTATCAATCACATTATACAGGAAGGGCATCAAAGGCCCCCATTCCACCACTGCCAAGAATTTTAGTTGGGGTCATCATGTGGATACCCTAACTTGTTCACTGTTTCAGACCTCTCCCCAAACCTATACTGGCTCCCTCCACCAAGACTTCTTCTTTCTGACCATCCATTATTTCCAGGCTGTCTCAATCCTCCGGTTTACCTCTGTTCTCCTGTGCCTTGTTGTTCTCTCCCTCTCCCCTTCCCAACTACCATGCTCTCCCTCAAGGCTCCCATTTTGCTCAGGGGTTCTTTTACCCCTCCCATTTTTTGGAGAACATGTCTTCTATTCTTGGGGTCTGCCTTGTTTTCTAGTATAACTGGTGTAGTAGATTTTAGGCTTATAGCCCTTCTCTATAAGTCTAATATCCATGTTTGAGAGAGTACATACCCTGTTTCTCTTTATATGATTGAGGTAACTCACTCTGGATGTTTTCTTCCAGTTCCATTCATTTGCCTGAAAATTTATAGATTTTTCCATTTTTTTTGCTGAGTAATACTCCATTGTGTACATGTATCACATCTCTCCATCCATTCATCATTTGAGGGGCATCTAGATTGATTCCAGATTCTGGCTATTACAAACAATGCTGCTGTATACAGAGTTGAACATATTTCCTTGTTGTATAGATGTGCATTCTTTGGGTATATACAAAGAGAGGAATTGCTATATCATAAGGTTAATTGTTTTCCATTTTCATGAGAATCCACAATGCTGATATCCACATTGGTCTTAACGTTTCCCTCCCAGCAACAATGGAGTAGTGTTCCTCCATACCCTTTTCCATGTTATCTCCCAACTTGTACCTAAAGGACAGATGTCAGTGTCTATCAATATGGTATCAGGACCCTATTAATTTCTGTATGCCAGTGGTAGAAAGAATGACATTTTACATATATTATATATATATATATATATATATATATATATATATATAGTAATCTCAAGATCCTGTTCATTAGAGATAAATAGATTTTTCCTTCCAAGTCATGGTTTTGATCACAAACAACATAATTCTTGATTTTTCTGGGGTTTTGGCCACAATGAAAAACATATATGTTTAAAGATCACTCACTCCCAAGAAACTCGGTTAGACATGTAAAATAATCTTTCGAATCAAATAAATTTTAAATCTCCTAATCAAAATATTGGGAATTATTATTCTATGTGTATGATAACTCAATATTATCTATAGGGTTTCTTAAATTTTTCACACATCAAGCAGTGATTATCATCAATTTTCAACACTATAATCTGAGCAACGCCTACATACATGGAAGGTGAACAGACAGACTATGTGGTTAATTTTATACCAAATGCTTGTCCATTATCTCAGTTGCCTTAATATATGGAATAGATTTATTGTATGGTATCATATTTTGAAGAATATGAGCAGGATAAATAGGTAGGTGAAATCAAGATATTATAGGCATGCGAAATCTTACTGAAACTGAATAGAAAGAGGGCAGGTACTTATGATATAGAAGGTATCACTGATTCAACTGGTATGTTTATGTGCAGAATAAATGGTATGTTATGTTTTGTTGAAGCAACAGTGTTTAAATAATATGCATGAAAATCCCACATACTGTTAGAACTAAGAATATAACTGCATCTAATATTGGGATTTTGTATCCTGCAATATCATATCATTTTTTTCTCTTAAAATTCCCCTGATGTGCCCTTTTCATAATGAAGCTGCTCCTCCATTTTGGGGATATGAAGAGAACACAGCATATCAACATCAAAGAGAAAAATACAGTGTGTCTGATTATTTCCATGAGATATAAAGACTTGGTAAAGTAAAACCATCCAGTGCCCATTATTTTCTCTCCACTACTTGAAATACTCAAAAGCATATCAGTTTTTAAAGCTTTTTTAAATATTTCTTTAACTTATATATTGTTTACATGTTACCTTAAAATTCCCCTAAAATTACCACACAGGGCATTGCAACACACACACACACACACGCACACGCACACGCACACGCACACGCACACGCACACGCACACGCACACGCACACGCACACGCACACGCACACACACACACACACACACACACACACACACACGCCAGGTATCAGGAAACTGATTAGGGTTCTGGGCTGTGGTATTGATATAGTTAATAAGCTTTTTGAGGGACCTATGTGGAAAATATTGCCATAGACATGAATAACATTTGTAGAATGCATATAGTGCCCCACCAGGGATTTTCCAAATAAGCACACAGAGAATCATTATTAATTTTAAATATTCAGTCAGCAGCTAAGGCTTGTTAATGGCTAACTTATACATTTTACATTAACAAATTTTTCTTATGTTGCTGCTGTCAAATGAATTGGTACCATTAATCAGTAAAACAAAGTCATCTCCTCTGCATTCCTCATGGATCTGAGACACTCCCTTCTTCCCAGGAAAAATATATTTTGGCTATCCAACTAACATTAACGTGCCTACATATAGACAATTTAATTTTATTGATTCATTCACAGTGACATATATTCACACAGAGTAAACTAATATTCCTCACTTATTTAATTTTTGATACATACTCACTATTTAAAACATCTTATTTATATGATGAAGAATACATGTGTTTCTATATTGCCATCATTTAAAAAATATGATTAAAATTTCTTCATGAAAATTTTGGGAAATATTATATGTGTATGTTGAATCAAAAATATCTATATTTCTTTTAAATGTTTCACACATTCAGAAGTGATTATCTTCAATTCTCAAGGCTCTAACTTGAACAACAGCTAAAAATATGGAAGGTGAACCTGCAGAGCCAGTGTTTATTTTCTTACAAAATGCTTGTTTATTGTCTACAGTTGCCTTAATATATGTGATAGAAATTAAGTATGGCATGGGTATTTTGAAGAATATAAGCATGGCAAATGTGGTAGTAAAATAAAGAGAGATTTAGGGAAAATGAAAACGGTAGCCGACACTACGTGATTCAAACTTCACATTTGATTTATAAATGGCCTTCTCATCCCTTTAATCTGCTACATCACTCAAAAAACTGAATGCAATATAAAACACCTATTAATATTTTTGTTTTATATGTCTGTCTATAAAACTGACTATGACATTTGCCATTATTTCCTTATTTGTAATATTTTCTCCTGGGATAAAATATTAATATATTTTTAGAACAGGTACTTCACACTCCACCATTTCTGGGTAGAGTGTAATACAGAGAATTTCATGAGCATAATAAGGAAAAAGCACTTCAAGGTGAGGAATGAAAATTCTTGAGCTGTACTCTTTCTGTGACAAAATCAAACAAGTTAAAATCATGGTGCTTAAATGTGATATTATTTGTAAAAAGGAAACAGTTACCACATAAGTCCATATAACAGCTTGTTATATGTCATATCCTACAAGTGGTCAAGAATTCACGATAAAATGTATTTTCCATTTTCCTTTCCAGTATTTTTAGTTTTAGTATTCAAGGACCATTGCTGTTTACACTAATGACTTTTCTCCATCACATACTTTTAATATATTTCGACCATATGAGTTCTGTTCAGATAGGAAAGAGCTTTCTTGCAACTGGATTATTGTCTTGTCTTGTCTATACCATGAAATCAAAATGTATAAAACTAATATTTGTGACAGCTACTTATTGAGAAATACTCACTCTTTTTCTATCTGTTGTGGTACAAATCAATCTTCATTTGGTTGTTCATGCACAAGAATATTCCAAAACATACGTACATAGGGTTATTATGTTTGTCATTGTTACTTTATAATAATAAAATTAGATGTGATGCAAGGTAGATTGGATGAGTCAAGGAAAGTGGACGGAGAGTCAGGGAAATCCTCAGAATTACATTGCTTATTTTTCAACACTGTTTCTTTTTTAAAATGAAAGATTGATGTTGACAGAAGTGAGCTACTACTTAGTGAGCAGGTAAATATTAAGGACTACATTATTGGTATTAAGAAACATTTAATTCCTTGGACTTAAGAATTGTTACTTCCTGCAATGATTAAGGAAGTCAAGATGCATGTGTTATTCTCATTTCCTAGAATATTTTAAAGTAATTATTTATACTCAATTTAAAATTATTTGTCATATCTACAAGCATACATTTATCAAAAAAATTAACTGGTGCTGTTTTCTTTATCTCCAAGTTAAATGTTCTAAATGTTAAATTTTAGTAACTTTCAAGACACTTGTATGAAATTTGGCTACATTAACTCAATCATGTGTGACAATATGTTGAAATTGGTAACAAAATAATTTACTAAGCAGATGTAGTGTTATAACATACCCACACCCAATTTTTCTTGGGTCATAATTTATTTACTGAATGTTCCATTTCAGTCAAATTAAAATGTACATTTATTTTCAGTATTGGAAAGGAAATTCACCCATCAAGATTGTAGAAAATGAGGCACCCTTGGCACATTTCTAAGTAAAATAACGAGCTGGACCCAAGGTTGACAGATGAGAATCACCAGCTGGGAACAGCAGGAAAGAACATTACAAATGAGGATACTTGGCCAAATGTGTGGTGAAAAGTTAGCCTTGCTATGTCTTAGAAAATCAAATAGCTGTATTGCTAAAGCCAGTCCATGCTAATTCTGAAAATCTAAGAGTTCATTACCTGGATAAACAAGGGATTCATAACTAGAGAGGCAGACAACAGCTTAACATACATTCTACTTGCTTGAGTAGATGATCATATTTTTAGATGACCAATTCCCAACTCAGGAAGTTGATGTCTATAATCAGTTAAAAATAAGGACATATATATAACAAAAAATTACAGCAATCATTATAAGTAATTGCGAAGGTAATGCCAAAGAAGACTGAAAAAAATGTAAAAACAGATACCAATGAAGATTTTCCTAAAAGCTATCCAAACTAGACATGGACTATGGGTTATTCAGCATGCACACGGACCTGGATCTAGTGATATAATCCCCATCATTGCCAAAAACCTCATTTGGACACTATTTTTCACAATATTTACACAGTTAAATTATAAGCAAAAAGCCACAATAAACACTTTATTGAAAGACCAACATACAATACAAGTAAATGCCAGCCACAAGCTGGAATATTTACATTTATGAAAAATTAAGCAGTATACCTTTTTATGAGGTGTTAAAGTGTATGTATGGTTAGATGCTGTATTTACAAGTCTATTTTCAAGTAATTCCTATATAGCTACTCATGATATTACTTAGGCTAAAATAATTATCAATTTAAAAATTATGGGATTTAAAACATGAATTTTGCCTGGTCTTGTGTGTGGGCAGAAGGCAAGATGAAAGGTGAGAGCTGCAAATGATTCAGCCACCAGCTTGTCTGAGGTTATTTCTACTAGAAATTTGTCTGAATCCAAGAGAGTGCTTCCCCCAAGCTGGTGTTTTATATATAATGGGTCTCCACTTCCTTTAAGATATACCTTATGGTTTTTCTTGCAGGGGGAAATACAGTCCATTCAATCTGAAATTTCTCCATGAAAACATTGTATGTTGCTGAACTAAATTATATAAGTACAAAGAATTTACACTTTGACACGTGGATACTGCCCAACTCGTCTGTGCCTTTTCGAATGTTGGAAAAGGGAGATTACATTTTTTCACTGGGTGAAAAAATAGATTTTATAACTATTATAATAAAAGTACAATAGCAGTAGAAACACCAACTCTATAAACACAGAAATAAACAGGAAAAATCTCAAAATAAAAAAAAGAAAAAAAACCTTATGACCCTATTCTGAAGAGAAGGTAAGGGGACTCACTATAGCAGAGTTTACAAGTGCAATTATTTAATTATCCTGATTCATGATATAACAAAACCACTCACATACCCTGAATTACCATATAATCTACAAAACATTGTCTAATAAAATAATCTACTACATGAAAATAATTTAAACAAGAAGCCTAACATGCAAATATTCTCAGCATGCAGCTGTCTTCTAACAAAACAAGCATTGACAGCTCAGCTGTCAAACTAATGAAAGGTACGAAGTCCCCTTTATACCCAAGCAGCCATCATGCTATTAGAGGTGGTTATGTAATCAACAGTAGTTGGTAATCTTCAGTGACAATAAATTGTGTTATTAATTCTATACCTTAAAGATGCAGCACATTAATATTTTCATTCTTGTTTTTTCAATACTTTTTTATAATGTTAAATGGTTAAACCAACATAGTGAACTATTCTATTTTGAATGAAAATAATGAGCTCTACTTCTGACTACCTTCAAATGTCATGTTATTGATTTGCATTTTTTCTTTCAAATGCAGAGCAAATTTTGCTTTAGTAGTATACAACACAAGCATGGGAGACATTTTGTCAGTTAAAATCCACACACCCCAACTCATCCCCACCTTGAGGCAAGATTTCATTTATATAGTCTAGGCAGGCTCCAACTTTACTATGATGACTAGGCTAAATTTGAACCCCAGATTGTCTGCCACTACCTCCCTAGTGCTGGATTGGTAGTATGCAAAAAAGATGTCCAATATTTACAAATTTATTCCAATATTATCAAGCAGCTTTCCCTAGATTACTTGCCATCTAAATTTTTCCAACAAGAACAAATATACTGCCTTAGGCAAATAGAAGAATAATGACTGCAGCATTCCATGAATGTTACAGTCAATATTATGAGAACATTGAAGTTAGTAAAATGAATTTAAGGTAACTTATAAGTAGATGCGTAAACACACATTTAATACCACCATGAAGTAGAGGCAGGTGGATGTCTGAGTCCCAACTAAGCACATCTACATAAACAATTGCAGAACTGCATGAGTCAGGTTTTATCTATACAGTTATTTTTTTTTCATTCATTTATTTAGTTCATAAATAAAGTCATACACAATTATGATACAGAATACAGTATGTTCAAAATGGCATGGCTAAATTAAACCAATTAACATGTTATATCACACATATTCATCATTTTTGTTTTGAGAACACTTAAAGTATACTATCTCACAACTTTTAAAATATAGCATATTGTAATCAAGCATATTTATCATGCTGTCTGTAGACCTCAAGACTTCAGAGAGTCCATGCCTCTTGTCCAACTGCAGTTTTATATCCTTAAACCAATCGTTTCCCCATTGTTAAAAGTCCCACATTGAAGCCTAATAGCCACAATTCTGCTCTCAGTTCCCACAAGTTCATCATTTCTAGGTTACACATAAAAATTGAAATTCTGTGACATTTGTCTTCCAGTGTGTCATTTATTTTATTGGCAAGCATATAACTTTACTACTTACTAAAGATGAAATCAAATTTGCATGCACAGGTGAACACTCACTGAAACAACTTGGATTCATCACATCATCACATATTTGAGTTTCAATTAATATATATATATATATATATATATATATATATAATATTATATATATAGGCAACAACAGCTTTTACAGGTACTGCAGTCCTTTGAACAAAATTGTAAATTGTAGAGGCATCCAGCAAACTCAATTTAAAAAAAAAAAACAAACAAAAACAAAACAAAAAAACAACAACAACAAAAAAATAGAAAACAGAATCCCAGAAAACAGCACAGTTCTGTTACTCTTGTGGTACTTGGCACCATTTTTTTTAATTAGTTTCTCAGTCATCATCTGGGAGGAAACTATTCTGAGCAACATCATTAAAAAGAGCTCTGATTAAGCATGGTCACTTCTATGTATCATAAAGCAGGTCCACATATGAGTGAATACATATCATGTTTGTCTTTTTGTGATTGGGTTACCTGGCTCAGAATGATCTTGAATTACACTTTTTAACATTTTTATTTGAATTAGATACAAGATTGATTTGCATGACAATCACAGTTCCCTTTGCCCTCCCTTCCTCCCCTACCGCCCACCCACCTAAAACAATACCTATCACATACCCTTTCTTCTATTCTTCAGCTGACTCAAACTTTGTGCTCCCTCATGACCTCTGCATGCGTCCTCTTCTTCTCTACTCATTCTCTTAGCTCCCTCCCTACTCTTCCCATGCTTTCAATTTGCTCAGGCAATTGTTCTACAGGGGAAAATGTTTGTCTCTTTTAAGTTCCTTCTTGTTTACTACTTTCTCTGGCATTGTAGATTGTAGGCTGGTAATCCTGTAATTCTATGTCTAAAATTCACATATGAGTGAATACATATCATGTTTGTATTTTTGTGATTGGGTTACCTCTCTCAGAGTGGTTTCTTCGAGTTCCATCCATTTTCCTGCAAATTTCAAGTTATCATTGTTTTTTTTTTTTTCTGCTGAGTAGTACTCCATTGTGTAAATGTACCACAATTCCACAATTTCTCTATCCATTCTTCGGTTGAGGGAATGGATAGAATGGTTGAGGCTGCTTCCAGTTTCTGGCTATTAAAATAATCCTGCTATGAACATGAACATGGTTGAACATATGTCCTTGTTATATGAATGTGCTTCTTTTGGGTATATGCCTAGGAGTGGAATTGCTGGATCTTGTGGTAGACTTATTCCCATTTTCTTGAGAGTCGCCATACTGATTTCCACAGTGGCTGTACAAGTTGGCACTCCCACCAGCAGTGGAGGAGTGTTCCTCTTTCTCTGCATCCTCTCCAGCATAAACTGTTGTTGGTATTTTTGATTTTAGCCATTCTGACAGGAGTAAGATGGTGTCTCAAAGTTGTTTTGATTTGCTGTATTTATGTTGAGATCTTTGATCCATTTTGACTTAAGTTTTGTGCAAGGCGATGGGCTTGGGTCTAACTGCAGTCTTCTACATGTCTGCAACCAGTTATGCCAGCACCATTTGTTGAAGATGTTCTGTTTGTTCCATCATATAAATTTGGATTGTTTGTCAAAAATCAGGTGTTCATAGATGTATGGGGTAATATCAGGGTTTTCAATTCTATTCCATTTATCTACCAGTCTATTTTTGTGCCAATACCAAGCTGTTTTCAGGACTATAGTTCTGTAATAGAGCTTGAAGTCAGGGATGGTGATGCCTCCAGAAGTTCCTTTATTGTATAGGCATGATTTGGCTATCCTGGGTCTTTTGTTTCTCCATATAAAGTTGAGAATGGTTCTTTCAAGGTCTGTGAAGATAGGTGAATGTATTTTGATGGGAATTGCAGTGAATCTGTGGATAACTTTTGCTAAGATTTCCATTTTTACTATGTTGATCCTACCTATCCAAGAGCATGGGAGATCTTTCCATTTTCTGGTATCTTTTTTTAATTTTTTCTTTAGAGACTCAAAGTTCTTACAGTACAGGCCTTTCACTTTTTTGGTTAGTGTTACTCCAAGTTATTTTATGTTTTTTGTGGCAATTGTAAAGTTTGATGCTTCTCTGATTTCTTTCTCCAACAATGTGTTATCCGTATATAGTAGGGCTACAGATTTTTTTGAGTTAATCTTGTATCCTACCACTTTGCTGAAGGTGTTTATCAGCTGTAGGAGTTCCTTGTTTGAGTTTTTTCAGTCACTAATGTAGACTATCATATCATCTGCATATAGTGAGAGTTTGACTTCTTCCTTTCCGATTTCTATTCCCTTGATCTCCTTGTGTTGTCTTATTGCTCTAGCTAGAACTTCAAGGACAATATTGAAGAGTTATGGAGAGAGTGGACAGCCTTGTCTTGTACCTGATTTTAGAGGAATTGCATTGGGTTTCTCTCCATTTAATTTGACATTGGCTGTTGGCTTGCTGTACATTGCTTTCATTATGTTGAGGTATGTTCCTGTTATCCCTGATTTCTCCAGGACCTTTATCATGAAGGGATGTTGTATTTTGTCAAAGGCTTTTTCGCCATCTAGTGAGATGATCATGTGATTTTTTTTTTTTTTTTTACTCCGTCTGTTTATATGGTGGATTACATTGATGGATTTTCTTATGTTGAACCATCCTTTCATCCCTGGTATGAAGCCTACTTGATTGGGATGGATGATTTCTCTGATGTGTTCTTGGATTCGATTTGCCAATATTTTATTGAGAATTTTTGTGTCAATGTTCATGAGGGATATTGGTCTGTAGTTCTCTTTCTTAGTTGTGTCTTTGTGTGGCTGGGGTAATAAGGTTATTGTGTCCTCATAAAAAGAGTTTGGTAATAACCCATCTACTTCTATTGTGTGGAATACTTTGAGGAGAATTGGCATTAGATGTACTTTGAATTTCTGGTAGAATTCTGCATTGAAGCCATCTGGCCCTGGACTTTTTTTTGTTGGGAGTTTTCTAATGACTGCTTCAATTTCATTAGAGATTATAGGTCTATTTAAGTTGCTTATCTGTTCTTGATTTAATTTTGGAAAGTGAAATTTGTCCAGAAAATTGTCCATTTCCTTTAGATTTTCAAATTTTGAGGAATATAGGTTTTCAAAGTATGACCCGATGATTCTCTGGATTTCCACTGTGTCTGTTGTTATGACCCAATTTTCATTCCTGATTTTATTAATTTGCATGTTCACTCTTTGTTGTTTGGTAAGTTTGGATAAAGGTTTGTCTGGTTGATTTTCCCGAAGAACCAACTTTTTGTTATATTGCTTCTTTGTATTGTTCTCCTAGTTTCCTTTTTATTGATTTCAGCCCTCAATTTGATTATTTCCTGGTGTCTGCTCCTCCGGGGTGTATTGGCTTCTTTGTTTTCTAAAGCTTTCAGTTGTGCTGTTAATTATCGAGTGTGATTATTCTCCTGTTTTTTCATGTGGGCATTTATCGCTATGAAGTTTCCTCTTAGCACTGCTTTCAGAGTATCCCATAGGTTTGGATATGTTGTTTTCTCATTCTCATTGAATTTTAGGAAATCTTTAATTTTTTTTTTTGTATTTCTTCCTGGAACCATGAATTGTGCAATTGGGTGTTACTTAATTTCCATGAGTTCATAGGATTTCTGTAGTTCTTGTTGTTGTTGAATTCTAATTGTAAAGCATGGTGGTTTGAAAAGACACAGGGGGTTATTTCAATTTGTACTTGTTGAGGTTTACTTTGTTGCCAAGTATGTGGTCGATTTTAGAGAAGGTTCCATGTGGCACTGAGAAGGTAAATTGTTTTGTATTTAGGTGGAATGTTCTATAGATATGTGTTAAGTCCAATTATGCCATAACTTCTATTAGTTCTTTAGTTTCTTTGTTAAGTTTCTGTCTGGTGTTCCTGTTCAGTGGTGAGAGTGGGGTGTTGAAATCTCCCACTATAAGTGTGTACAGTTTTATGTGTGATTTGAGTTTTAGTAATGTTTCTTTTACATACAGTTGTTTACATAGTCTGTTAAAGCATATTTCCAAGCATTTTGCAAAAGAGGAAGTTGTAATTTGCTCTGAAATCTTTTCTAGAAAAGCTTCAATATCGCTGCTTTATTAAGGCACTGTAATACATCACTTCCAGTTTCCTAAAGTTAGTAACATTCACAAAAAAAAAAAAAAAAACAGAAGCCAAACATTATATATTCCATTTAAAAGTGATAGTTCTAAATATACCAGGTATTTTGTTTGAGGCTGACACCCATGGGTGACAAAGGGACCTTGATCTATTGATACAAGAAATTGGCTTGCTAACATTTTGTTCCAATATTTTCTACTTTGTATTCTTTGTATTCATTGCCATTGCATTTTGGCATATAGAAAAGGCTTTTCATGATTGTTGTTTACTTGTTACCCATTTATAGTGATGACATAAGACATGATATGAGATTTTTTTTAAAAATCAATTGCTTATTGACTATTGCAGTACTATATAACAAACATCCTCTAAAATTAATAACATATCATATTTCTTTGTTCCTATGTGTGCTGTCCTTGTATGATTTGCACTGGTACAGAATTAACTTGAGTCTCCTTCCCAGAGTCTGAATTCCTTTATCTGGTTACGCTGAATCTGTAAAACATTGGTACTATGGAATCACCAATAACTTCTGAATCTTTTGAAATTATTTTGCCAAATTCTAAATACAAATGTATATAGCTTTTGGTAGGGTTTGATAAAGACTTGAAGCAGCAGAAGATGGTATGACATAGACTCTTGTGCTCTCTAGAATGTGCTTCATTGCACATCATTGTCTAGTCTCAAGTACTGCCTGAGGTTACATCTCTCATGGGGTTCATGAGATGCACAGAAATGTAGAGACATCAATGCATCATTAAGACACAGAACATTTCAGAATGACTCTCTCAAAATGAACTAAAATTCCTTTGTGTATCTGCCATTCTAGTCTCAGAATAATGTCCATTGAATCAGCATGTGGCATTCCTTCTAACTAATGATTTTTGTTTGTTTGTTTGTTTGTTTGTTTTTTTGTTTGAGGCAGGGTTTCTCTGTGTAGCTTTAGAGCCTATCCTGGCACTCGCTCTGGAGACCAGGCTGGCCTCAAACTCACAGAGATCCCTAACTAATGATCTTAAGGATAATCTTCTTATTTATTTTATTTCTACACTGATTGACATGGCCACTGTAACAAAAATACTTCTGAAGTTTGCTAACCCTGTTATCTTGTATAATTTATAGCTCAAAAGAGTGAAGAACTTAATCCTCGCTAAGTCTAACTGAATAATATGCTGATGAGACTTAAGTCAGATCACTTGCAAGCATGCCAAGTGAATATTCAAAAGATCAGCAGATGGCTGTCTGGTCTATGATGACTTTTAGTATTTAGGGCATCAAAAATAAGTTCTGTCTATCATATTGGAAGTTGCAACATATTTTAATGTTGTCTCTGAAGATCAAATATGGCAGTGTGAATGCCTTTGCCTGAGAAGCAAACAAACAACACATTGCTGGCCTGTGATTGATAAATATCTGATATCCAGTGAGATTATAAGGGCTTCAGATTTCACAATATCTCTCTAAATATACTATGACGCATATCATTTAGATTCAATATTTATACAATTTTTATTCAGGCATATAATTTGAACTTACTATGCAATTATACATATACATATACTCCTATTCTTATATTGTCAGTGTTATGTTTTCACATAGTTCACAATTTTACATGAGCACTGCATTTTTTTCTTTTTCATCCTTTTTATGTTTCCTCCTTCTGTACAATATATGCAGTACACTTATTGTAATATCATATATATATATATTTATATATATATGCACACACAACTAACCTACATTGTGTACACTATGTGGTGATTATGAGTAGCTGTTTTTACTAATGACCTTTTGTAACTGAAAAGCCTGTGTAATATCTAGTATAATTGAAAAAGATCTTTTCTACATAGATTCCAATATTGTCCTTGGTTTTTCTAATAAGTGTTGGTATTTTCAAGAGTTGGAATTATAATTTGTGATTTCATTGCAGTAACCTTTTTAGGTTAACTGGTTGCTCTCATTTAAGTTTTGTTGTACTTCAAATTTTCTAATCATTTTCTCTTTGATTTTGCATCTCTCTTATAAGGCAATGACCTAACAGCAGACTATATTTTCCTTTGGATAATAAAGTTTGCCAGGATAAATTTTCAAAGGACAGGAAGAATTATAGTAGTTCATAGAATTTGCAGATGAAGAATCTCCTTCCGGTCCACTATCTCGCTAGCCATGTGGGCTAAGATTTTGTATTGGTGAAGGGTTTTCTCACTTTCAATGATATATGTCTGCATTACTAGAAAAATATTTGATTAATAATTTATTTCATACCTTTTGCAACTGAAAGAGTACATAATATATATATATATGTGTATATATATGTGTATATATATGGCTAAATGTTAATAAATTATAATTATTGAAGCAGGTGGTAAATTTTTCAGGTTCCCCTTGAGCTGTTGTATTCCTGTTATCTGCAATTTTCACCTTAATAAACAGAATGAGCATAACTAATAATAGTAGCAATAGTAATAGCTTATGATTCTATCTTATTATCTTAACAGTGTTACAAACTTTTAAATAACCTTATTTTAGTGTTAATAAGAATACAACATAAATTTTACATATTGCAAGTTTTTATTGCAGGAGTTTACTCATCATTATATTGTTGGAAGTATTTCCTTTGGTTACAAAAGTACAACATAAAAACTGGTATATGTATATTTTCAAATATATTTTAACGTGTCTCAGTTTTGTTTTTTGGTCTGGATTTACCTTTATTTAACATCTATATTGTTCTTTTACTGTATGAGACAGATCTTCAAGTGCTGTGTTAGTTGCAGTTAGTACATATTAGCTTAGTACATGTGTTGCAAGTTGGCATTGATGGCTGCATCTCTGCCCTTGTTCCTGTGAACTGAGATATCAGGGAGCCATGCTTACAGCTGAAGCTCTGGGAAGTTATGGGGTCCTCACTGACACTGAGTAGCTTACTGAGCACTGCTCCAAAACATAATTTATTTCTTTGTGTCTATGGTCTCTTAAAAGTGCCATTCCCTTTGGGTCATTAACACACAGCCTAGGATCTGGTTATTAGTGTCATTCCTCTAATTGTTTCTAACGTTGACCTTATGAAAGGAATGACAAATTCACAGGGAGAATTTTCTGAATTTGTTTTTGGGAATTAGAATAGATTTAAATGCATGTTTAAGTCTCCTATGGAATAATCAAGATTATATAGAGATGACTAATTCATATTTTTTACTTTATATAAGGAGTTATATTTGGGAACATAACTCCCAAATTCGTGCAAAGTAAGATTTTGTCCTAAGTTGTATTGAGAAATAAATGGTTAAAATAATAAATGATATTACCATATGTAGCTTGAAAAAAGAACATTGATGTAGCTAATATTTGGATTATATGTCTCCATCTATCATATCAGAAACTGTTTCTTTTTTCTCCAATTTTTATTTAATTAGAAAGAAGATTGTTTTACATGTCAATTTCAGTTCTTTCCTCCTCACCTCCTCTGCTGCCCCCCCCAACTAAAACCCTACATATACCATACCCTTTCTGCTCCCCTGGGAGTGTGAGGCCTCCCTTAGGGAGTCTTCACAGTCTCTCATATCCTTTTGCATAAGGCCTATACCCTCCACTGTGTATCTAGGCTCAGGGAGTATCCCTCCATGTGGAATGGTATCCCAAACTCCATTCCTATGCTAGGGCTAAGTAGTGATATACAACAAGATGCCACATAGATATCCGAGGCCTCCACAATGACACCCAAATTCATGGAGTCTGGATCAATCCTATTGTTTTCCAGCTGTCAGTCTGGGAAGCAATAGCTACCCCATGTTCAGATCAGCTGTTTCTGTGGGTTTCACCAGCCTAGTATTGACCCCTTTGCTCATCAGTCTTCCCCCTTTGCAACTGGATTCCAGTTCAATTCAGTGTTTAGCTGTGGGTGTCTGCTTCTACTTCCATTAGATGCTGGATGAAGGCTCTAGGATGGCATATAAATTAGCCATCAATCTCAATATCAAGGGAGGACATTTAAAGTAGGCTGTCTATTGCTGGATAGATATTTGTCTTTTTGTGACTTGGTTACCCCGCTCAGAATGGTTTCATCTAGTTCCATCCATTTGCCTACAAATTTCAAGATTCCATTGTTTTTTGTTGTTGTTTTCCAAATGCACAATGGTACATTTACTCCGTTTTGTAAATGTACCACATTTTCTCTCTCTATTCTTCAGATAAGAGGCATCTAGGTTTCTTACACATTCTGTCCATTACAAATAAGGCAGTTATGAACTTCACTGAACAGATGTCCTTTTGGTATGAATGTGCTTCTTTTGGCTATACGTCTGAGAATGGAATTGTTGGATCTTATGTAGATGATTCTGGTTTTGCTGAGGAATCACCATACTATTTTCAAAGTGGGTGTATGAGTTGGCATTACCACCCGCAGTGGAGGATTTTTCCCCCTTGACCACATCCACTCTAGCATAAACTGTCATTATTTTTTTTAATTTAGCCATTCTGATGGTAGTAAATTGTATTTTAGAGTTATTTTGATTTGCAATTACCTGGTGGCTAAGGATGTTGAAAACTATCTTATGTGTCTTTCAGCCATTTTAGATTAGTCTGTTGAGAATTCTCTATTTAGTTCAGTTCCCTCAATTTATAATTGGATTATTTGGCGTTTTGGAAAATAGCTTCTTAAGTTATTTGCAAATACTGGAGATCAACCCTCTGTCAAATATGTTGTTGGTGGATATCTTTTTCCATTCTCTGGGCTGCCATTTTGTTTGCTGACTGTGTCTTTGCCCTACAGAAGCTTCTCAGTTTCAGGAGGGCCCATATATTAATTGTCAATTTTAGTACCTGTGCTACTGGTGTAATGTTCAGGAAGCTGTATCCTGTACCAATTCAATCAAGGGTACTTCCCACTTTCTGTTATAAGAGGTTCAGTGTGGCTGATTTATGTTGAGGTTTTTGATCCATTTGGATTTACGTTTTGTGCATGGCAATAGACATGGATCTATCAGCAGTATTCTATATGCCAGCATCCAGTTATGCCAGCACCATTTGTTGAAGATGCTTTCTTTTTTCCATTATATAACTTTAGCTTCTTTCTCAAATTAGGTGTTCATAGTTGTGTGTGTCCATATCAGGGTTTTCAGTTTGATTCAATTGCTTTACATGTTTCTTTTAGTCCCAATACCAAGGTGTTTTCAGGACTATAACTCTATAATAGAGCTTAAGTCAGGAATGGCTATGCCTCTGGAAGTTCCTTTATTGTACAAAATTCTTTTAGCTATCCTGGGTCTTTTGTTTCTGCATATAAAATTGACTATTGTTCTTTCAAGGTCCGAGAAGAATTGTGTTGGTATTTTGATGGGGATCACAATGAATCTGTATATTGCTTTTGGCAAGATTGCCATTTTTACAATGTTGATCCTACCTATTCAACACCATGGGAGGTCTTTTATTTTCCAATATCGACTTTAATTTCTTTCTTTAAAGACTCAAAGTTCTTGATATACAGGTCTTTCACTTGTTTGGTTAGCCAAAAACTATTCCTTAAAAATCCTTTGAGGACCCCTTTTATTCTTCATCCTTCTACTTCCATTTGGTAATACATAATAAGCATTAAAAAATAATTTCAAAGACTACAGCCTTACAACTGTAATTATACCATCAGATAAGGAAAACCAAGTAAAAGGATACATTCTTGCACTCATCATTTTCTGTCTACTAATTGCAACTACTTTTTAAAAGCCACATTTCATTATTTTGTGTAAATATTGTCTTTTCCTATATGTAAGTTTGACCTGGCAAACTAAATATGCACGTAGATTAAATATGTATTTGATAATACATTCATTTTTTCATATATTCATACTGTGGTTCCATTATGATAAACTCTGGTTGTCTCTGAGACTGAAAGACAATATACATTATCTTCCTCTATGCTGCTTTTAATGTATTGTGTTCTGGGTGAGGTGATGAGAGTGGAATAGTGTTCAAGTCCTGATATTTATGTCCAGTATTCAGAAGAAAGAACTTAAACAAGGAGAACATAGAGGGCCATATCATGTGTAGTGGTGGAAAAATACAATGATCTATAGAGTATGGACCCTGAATTTACATGTTATATTATTATTTTCTTTTATGATTATAATTTTTACAGCCAGGTAGACATTTCAGTCAGAAACATGATTATATTTTTCATATAATGAGGTTTTATGTAAAGAAGACTGCCCAGCATTGTCTTTTGTTGTACATAAATCCAATTTATTTGTTTGGATATATAGCCTCATTAAAGAGCCATTCCATTCTCATTGCTATCACCTAGCCTAGAAGCTATTAAACCTAATGAACAATTAAGGTTCATTCCTCGATTTTCCACTAGCCTTAAGTTTGGCCAATGAAATCCAGTTAACATGATGCTGCTTTTGGCTCCATTTCGCATATTGGAATCTTTCTAAAAGCATCTTTATGTCCTATGTGGAAATTGCAGCCTTATATACAAACTCTATTTGTAGGTAGAATTTTATGTCCAACCAGATAGTTGCCAAATAACCACACGAAGAATAATTATTAATAACAAATACTCAGGCAGTAACTCCTTCTGTTTAGTAGCCTACTGTTGCATTTTAAGTTAAGACACAATTCTTATGGATGTTCTGCCACTTTGATTAGTACCTTTCTTTTACTAAATCAAGGTCATCAGGTTCTAGTTCTCAACACAATTCTGGAACTCCTCAATTGTCTGGTTCTCCCCATAACTTTATCCTGCCTAACTCTAAACTGGTCAGCTTCTTTATTACAACTCTCAAAGTGAGGTATACTCACATGTTTTACATGAATTTCCAACACTTTGTTCTATAATTTTTCACACAATCATTATTTATGACCTTTTATTTATACACTGATGGAGACATAAAGCCCTAGTTTACCAGATGATTGGCATGTTCATTATTAAAACCTACTCATGAAACATTGATATAAATATTTATTATAAGTTTACTCAAAAATCTCTATTACTTCCTTAAACATTTCACGTACAATGCAGGGATTCCTTATGAATATTTGAAGCTAGTAATTGAAGTTAACCACATGATCACGGAAATTGAACAAGGAGGGTCCATGATTAATTTTATAGCCTAGGACTGACCATCATGAAAATCTCTGTAATTACAAGGGACAAATGTTAGAATCAGCCATGAGATTTTTCAAAGAATATCAAGCACTTTTGTTCCTTACTGACAAGAGAATTGTAGAGATGACTATATCTTATTTGATACTAGATATAAGTATGTAGGTGACTGTAACCTAGAATGTGTCACTGAAGCAGCTACAACATTTTGTGCTAATTAAGAATCTGTGATTAGCTTTTTTGAGGAAACAATGTTCAGGCATATACATGAAACTGCACTTTGAAGTTTGAACTCAATATTGCTGCATATAAAACTTAGATTTTATGTTGCCCAAATTTAATACCAAACACTTTTTCTTACAAGTATTCTACAGGCACCCTTTCTTAATCATGCTGCTGCTCCCATTTTGTGACATGAAATAGATAAACACAAATAGAGTAAAACACTCTAAGTATAATTATTTTCATGAGATAAACAAAAAGCACGTAAAATAAAACATTCTATTGCTCATTATTTTCTGTATGTTACATCCAATTTTTCATTAGCAAATTCAAAATAAGTAGCACTAAGTTATACAGTTATACGTAAACATGGACTTTGTTTCTCATATGTGATGGGAGACATACTTTTGTGTATGTTTATCTTATTGGTTGTTGAATAAAGCACTGTTGGTCCAATGAGGTAGCAAGGTAGGCGGTTCTAGGAGTCAAGGAAGATTATGGGAAATGTAGAAAAGTCTTGTGATCCAGTCAGGAAGAGACATAGCAGCCAGACTCAGAATATAAGCAGGAAGTTGTTCTCTTTCTCTTCCTCCTGTTCTTTGCTGTGGAGTCCACATGTGATCACGGCGTCCTCAGTAAGATAAGTTTATAAAATATATACACTAAATATTATGTTTGATACATACGGCATAGATATCAGATAAGAAATCTTAGTCATTGGAAAGCAGTATTGTAATTAATATGAAACTCTATGTGTTATTTTGGGGCGCTAAAGCAGTGTCAGAACCCAGGCAACTTAGCAGAAATGTTTATCTTTATAAATGGTCAGGACGATTACTTACTAACTTCCACATAAAACCTTCACAAAAGCTTAAAACGGGCTTTTAGAAGCAAATGAACAGAGACAAGCACAACTGCTTGGTAGCAGCATTTTCTTGAGTGGTCTCTGTTTGGCTAGAGACAAGTAGAGACTTTAGAGGCTTCCTGGCTGGGTATTGGTGGCACACACCTTAAATCCCAACCCTTGGGAGGCAGAAGCAGGCATATCTCTGTGAGTTGGAGGCCATGCTGGTCTAAAAGAGCTAGTTTCAGGATAGACTACAAAGCTACAGAGAAGCCCTGTATAAAAAAGAGAGAGAGAGAGAGACAGAGAGAGAAAGAATGAGGCTTCCTGACTCAGCATAAGGCTTGGGGTAATGCTAATCAAAAAAAGTGAAATACCTGTATCATAAGAATTTTGAGTATTTAAAGAAATGAATTAAACAAGATACCAGAAAATGGAAGGAGTTTTCTGGGAAATGAAACAAAGTCTTGTTATCCAGGGAGAAAGTGGCAAAGCAGGCCGACTCAGAATATAAGCAGGGACAAGCAGGAAGTCATTTTCTTCTTCTTGCACCTGCTTTCTAATCTGGAGCTGTCATATGATCCCAGCAAGAGAGGATGCCTGCAAGTAGCATCTGTTAAGATAAGACTTTTAAAATATATAGATCATGGTTATGGTTGACAATTCAGACTAAGCTAGCAAGTAAGAAATTCTAATCATTGCCCAGCAGCATTGTACCTAAAATAAGTATTTGGTTGTTATGTGGGACCTAAATGCTGAGATAGAACTCAGGCAGCTGGCAGAAAGACTTAGCATTACACATATGGTTTTCCTGGTAACTTGAAAATATGCATAGATTATCACAGGTAATTCATTATAGATGTTTTATCCCATACATGTGTATTATAGTTTCTTTCTTTTAATCCCAAATTCTCTTGAGTCTGAGACAGAATTGAAAGGAGCTTCCTCTATGCTATGCTTGCTGCAATGTACGTGTCGGGATGTGATTTGAATTACCTAGCACTTACACATTTTCTGATATTTACTCAGAAAATATTCAAATAAGTCAGAAAATAGATTTTAAAACTGGAGGAATACAGAGGACCATATATAACTAGGGACAGGGGAGGACACTGTGACTTATATACTGTTTAGCAGTTTGGGGTCTTAGTTTGATTAATTGTACTATTTTTACCTTTTGAGATTATACTGTGTACAGCCAGACAGACATCTCAATTAGTAATACATTCATTTAGATATTTCTAAACCTACAATATGTCGATGAGTACTAATTTTAAAAATGAGGCATATTGATCTTATAGCCTTCATCCAGCATCTGGTAGATGTAGAAGCAGACACACCCACAGCTAAACCTTGAACTGAACTGAAATCCAGTTGCAGACAAGGAGGAATGATGAGCAAAGGGGTCCAGACCAGGCTGGTGAAAACCTACATAAACAGCTGACCTGAACAACGGAGAGCTCTTAATCCCCAGAATGATAGCTGGGAAACCAGCCTGGGACTGATCCAGACCCGCTGAATGTGGGTGTCATTGAGGAGACCTCAGAAATTTATGAGGCCCCTTGTAGTGAATCTGTACTTATCTCTAGCAAAGGAATGGGCTGTGGTAGCCCGTCTGAAATGGAAGGAAACTCACTGATCATAAACACAAGGGGTGGGCATAGGCCCTCCCCAAATTATATGACAGACTCTGAAGACACACTATGGAAGCTCTAACCCTCCTTGGGGATCAGAACAGGCATGTGATAGGTAGGGTGTCAGTAGGGGTGGCAGGGTAGTAGGGTAGGGGAGGGAACTGGGATTGACATGTAAAATAATCTTTCTAATTCAAAAAAGTATTAAAAATTAAATAACTTCACTACAGTGAATTTTGGTTTCATTGTTAGTAGATGGAGCAACAGGAGTGTACCCTGTTCTGGGATAGCAGTACATGCATGTCCAAGCTAAGCAAGCATACTAACATCTCAGTGTGGTCCTGGCCATGGCATTTGGTATATTCCAAACAAAAGGAGGCTTTGGGAAAATTTGGCCTAATGTAAAAACAAATAAAGCAACAGGTTTCTTTTTCCATAGCTAATGACCTCACAATCAGTCCTTATATTTTACTTCAGCATTTCAAAGCTCTATAAATTTTATTGGCTGCCAAGAAAACATGTCTGTTATAGGAGTCTGAGATTTTTACATATACACATTCATATTAAAATTTACTTATATTACTTCACCATTTTCTTCCTCCAACAGTGTTGATATTCCCCACCTACGTTAGTTCTCTTTCAAATTCATGGACTCTGAATTCTTAAATCAATGTGCTCAGTCTGAATAATTTAACTTGAATGTCTATGACTCAAGGGCTTACTACTTCTAGGTAACTTACTAGAGCTCTTCCTTGGAAAGATTAGTTTTTTTAAAAAAATTCTTTCAACATTCTGTAACTTCCTGTATGTCTTCTGTCTAGAGTTGGATTGTGGTATGATTTTCTTTTTCCATGTTAACATATTGTAGTATTTGTCCTTGGACTAGCTTTCACAACATCAGAAAGGAACAAGTGCATGTCCAAGCTATGGGAGCAAAGTTCTATTGTAATAGTGAATATTACATTTAGAGAAAATACACATGTAAAATCAAAATGTTTTTAATTTGTACAAGCCATGAGGAAGTTGCTCCTACCTTGAATGTAACACTGTCAGCTGTCTTGAAATGAGCTATTAAGTTCTTGGGGTTTTTTTGGCTTTTGTTTGTTTGGTTTTTTTTGTCTGTTTGTTTGATTTATCTTACAAGGTTCCTCTGACTAGCCTTGTCTATCCTGAAACTAGCTTTTGTACACCAGGTTGCCTTTGAACTCACAGATATCGACCTGCCTCTGCCACTCCAGTGCTAGGATTAAAGCTGTGTGTCACCACTGCCAAGCTGCTTAGGCTTGTCTTTCAAAAAATTCTAACTATTAAAAAATATTTCATTACCTCAGCTATTCCTACAAAATGATGTGTCATAACCTCACAAGATAAAGCAGGCTAATTGCTAACTTGTCCCTTTGTTTGTAATGCTTCCTTGCTTAGATGGTGGGGGTACCAGCTGGACATCTGCTAAAGAATCCAGATTTTTAAGGAGGATATGGTAAATCTGGCTCCCAAAACTTTTAACTTTGTGGGGTATGCCTTTACAATTATTTCCTTAGTAATTGCCGAGGCCATACCTAAAATAATCTGGTTTTCCCTGAACTGGGCATTTTAATAACAAGCTTCTTATTTCAAAAAACAAAAAAATGAGGCATACTGGTACTCTACAATATCTGGACATAGCAGTTGTGTGGTAACAGAAAGTTCTCTGATTATGCAAGATGAGGTATTCTAGAATGGCATATTCCAATCAAAGGAAAATCTATCACAAAGCAACTGGGAAAAAAGTGCAGCAAAACAGAATTTGATCAATATGTAAGGAAATTACATTTAATTCAGTCTTTGAAATTCAATATCCCTGCTTCTTTGACAAAAAAACAGGGAGGGGAGAGAGAAGATGAGTCAACAGCTGTGATGCAGATCTCCAAATACTGCAGTCATTTGTTTCCATTCCAGGTTGTGAGATCTCTCTTCTCACTGGTTGCTGATGCATCTCAAAATGTATTCCCTCCACCCTAGGAGAAAATCTGATGTAATAAAAGTGTCTGCATTCCAGGATTTTTCCAGTCAGGCTCCTGGCTAATATCCAGCTCTTAGCTGGAATTTGTCAAACCCTGACTATAACGACTCCAGATGAGGGAAACTGTTTCAGAGACCTGCCTGAGACAGAGACAATATAAACCTCGGATAGGCAGGGATTTGGTGGGATGCCCCATGCTGCAGTGCTAAGTCCTCTCTCCTGTTTGCAGTGCAGGTAGTATGCTCTTGTCTCTGGAGCCACTGTTTCTTCTTTAATATCTGCTATTCCTTGTAGTTTTGAATCTTGAAGTATGTGCAAGGTAGCTTTCCTTTTGAATCTGTATCTGACAGAAACGTGTCTTGTGTTGATCATAGGCGCCCCTGTAAGATACAATATGAAACGGCTATGTAGGGAAGAATTCTTACTTAGCCATCTAGAACACTTTGTATTCTAGATTGTATTTCAAATATCAGTGTCTCAAAATAAGAGACACTAGAAAACATTACAAGACAGCTCTAATAGTCTGCCCTAAATCACAGTCAGCAATCAGAAGGCAGAGAGGCAGGATTTCATTTAGATATCCTGTATATAGCCACAAAGAACTGGATATATGTTCACCCCTCCTTAACCAAGGGTGCTTTTCTCTTTTGTTTATTTTATTCAGTGCTTAGGATAAATTGTATTTCTCTCATCATCCACTCTATTCTGTGGTTTCTGATACAGCACACTTTAAATTGGGAAGGAGAAATGAGTCAGTAGCTCTGAAGTCTCAAAGCTTACCTTGGGATTTGCTTTACATTGGTGAAATTGAGAACACACCCTCATATTGGATGAGTCTCCAAATGCCATTTGAATGCACAAAGAACTTCAATATGAGGCAAACGGAGCTTACAAGTTGTCAGATTTACAGTCTCTTACAACACAGACTTTGGCTGCATTCTAATTCTTATTAGCTGTGGTGTATAACAAAAACTCAACTGTAAACTGTCTCATAATAAGGATACTGTTCCTGACATATGGGGATGTTAGAGCCCATGGATATTAGTATTTTCAGTTAGTGTTTGATTCCTTGTATTATAGAGCTGGATCATTGATTATTTCTCCTGTGCATCAAGGAGATATCTTCTTCTTGAATTACTGATTATTTTAAAGATGTGACATCCCTGTATCAGACCTCTAGTACTGCAGTATCTGCAAAAAAGTAATGTCTTGGAGATACCTCTCTTTACTCCCATCTGGGGTAACCCTTGTTGCAATGCTTATGGAATTGCAAATTTATTCATGAAACTTACACATTGCTGTGTTCTATCCCAACTTTTGCTTGAAACACAGATGTGTGTTTATATCAATATATCATTAGTATTCAGTTTATTTCTGTAGACTTCTTGCAGAATGAAAGAAATTCCTTTTGAATATCTATCATCATTCTAGTCTCAGGTCCCTGGCTATTACAGCAGTTTGTGGTTTTCCTTCTATCTCATGGTATTGATCACAAACCTCAAACTTACGCTATTTTCTCAATTTTTGGCCAAAGTGACAAAGATATCATTTAAGATCAATCACTATTTTCTCTTTTATGTCATACTGATCATTGGAGACAGCAGTTTCATTCCTGCTAACTTTTAAGCCACTAACATGCTTGTTGACCTTCCATTATGTCACCTGAAGTTTCTAAATGACAGCAAATGGATTTCTTTACTATGATGATATAAGCATAAAGAAACATCAATAATAGGTTCTTTCTCTAATATTTTTAAATATCAAGTGTGTCCTCATATGCATCCCAGTGGCCAAGATCAAAACCAAATAAAACATTACTGGCATCTGAGTGAGAACACTCTCTTATGCCTTCATAGTATAAGTTTATCAATATCACTCTAAATATACTATGATACATTTCAAGCAACTACAAATAAGTGTATAATTTCATATAAGTGTATATGTTTAATTTCTTGTATATGTATGTATATGCATGTTTATATTTTATTGGCATATTACAAATTCTCATGCATGCTAACTGTATTTCCATTATTCCAGGCTTCTTGTTTCCTCCTTCAATACCATATCTGCATCAATAAATGTTATATTAAAAATAACTATACACAATAATGATTTTATTATCAATATGTAAATATGAACATAACTAACCCAGGCTGTATACAGATGGTGTTTATTATTTATAACAGATTTTACATTGCTATGTTGGAATTATAAGCATGATAGTATTTATGCATCAGTAGAAATAGATCCTTTCTATTTTGTGTGCAATATATACCCTCGACTTTTCTGGAAATTGTGGGAATTGAGAGATTTCCTATCTGATTTTGCATTACAGTTTATCATGTCATTGTGCTAACTTTATTTGGTTGTTTGTTTCTATTTTAATTACATTTTTATTAGTTCGAATTTGGAACAAGCTTGCTTCGCACATTAATCCCTTCTCCCTTTCCTTCCCCTTCCCCCAACCTTCCCAAAACCCCCAATTGCCCCCCACCTCATCCACCCTCCACACCCCAGGAAAGGTAAAGCCCTCAGTGGGGGCACCCCAAAGTCCATCACATCATCCTTGGCTGGGCCTAGGGCCTTCCCCATGTGTCCAGGCCAACTGTGCATCCCTTCACTGGAGATGTGCTCTAAAAGGCTCTTCTTATACCAGGGAAAAATACTGATCCACTACCAGGGAACCCTTAGTGGGTGGAGGCCTCCTCATTGACATCCATGTTCAGGGGTCTGATCACTCTTGTGCCTGCCTAACAGACAACATCTGGGATTGATGTGTTCCCCCTTGTTCAGGCCAGCAGTTTCTGTGGGTTTCACCAGCCTTTACCGACCCCTTCGATCTCCATTCCTCGCTCTCTGCAGCTAAGTTCCAGAGTTCAGTTCAGTGTATATCTGTGAATGTCTGCCTCTGCTTCCTTCAGCCACTGGATGAGGGCTCTAGGATGGCACAAATAGTAGTCATCAATCTCATTTTAGGGGAAGGGCATTTAGGTTATCCTCTCCAACATTGCCTTTTATTGTCAGTTTGTGTCATGCTTTTGTGTCTCTGGAAATCTCCCTAGTGCAAGATCTCTCCTCAGACCTATAATGACTCCCTCAATTATGGTATCTCTCATCCTCCTCTCATCTATTCTTTCCCCAACTGAATATTTCTGCTCCTCCATTTCCTCCTCTCCTCTCCTCTCCTGATTTCATTCTGGCAGCTCCCTCTCCCCTATCCTCATGCTTCCAATTAGCTCAGGAGTTCCTGCCCCTTCCCATTCCTGGGGTCCATGCATTTATCCCTCAGAGTCCCTCATGTTTCCTAGTTTCTTTGGTGAAGAGGATTATAGGCTGGTAATCCTCTCTCTATTTCTAAAATCTGTATATGAGTGAGTAGATACCATGTTTGTCTCTTTGTGTCTGGGTTACCTCACTCAGGATGGTTTCTTCTAGTTCCATCCATTTGCCTGTGAATTTCAAGATTCCATTGTTTTTTTCTGCTGAGTAGTACTCCATTGTATAGATGTGCCACATTTTCTCTAATCATTCTTCAGTTGAGGGGCATCTAGGTTGCTTCCAGGTTCTTGCTTTTACAAACAATGCTGCTATGAACATGGTTGAACATATGTCCTTGTTTGTATCATTTTTAAAATGTCCCTAAACTTTCTGTTTTTACTTCCCTATCCTTCTTAGAAGACACGGTCTTCACAACAGATATCCTTTTTCCTTTGGATAATAACCTATATATGACCATTCCTGGCAATATTTTCAAAGTCTAAAAATAAAAGTTGGTTGTGTGGATTGATCAGTTAGTTGGCATCTAGGGATTCAATCTAAGTTCTTGTACAATGGACTAATTGTGAAAGTGTGTAATTATGCTGTAAAATGGTAATTTTTTCTGACAGTGACAACTAATGTTGTCTATAGGTGTAAGGATAAATATTCAGGAGAAAGTTGTTAATTATATGGCTTCTAGGAAGATGCAGATGATTGTTCTGTTTTTTGTCAACTATCATTCTAGTAATGCTGGGGAAGGTAGGATATTATATTGCAAGTTTTTCTTCCTGTAATTGATATATGCCTCCATTGCTGAAAAAAAATTAGAGTAAAAAGTTCAGACTTGTTATGGTCACAACCAGTAACCGCACAAAGACCTAAAGTTTAGTAAGTTATTACATTTGAAGAAGCCACTAAAAACTTCCAATTAACCGTGTTGTTTTGTTGACTTCTTAGCTGCAGTTTTGACACTGTAAACAGAATGCTTATAAGTTTATTAGCTATTGAATAATTTGCAATATATCTTCCATATCCTAATAGTGAAGAGAATTGATAAAATCACTTATTTGTAGAGAAACCATGATAAAACACATTTTATTCAATTCTGACATCTTATGTACAACAGATTGAACTGTATTCTTCAATTTGGATATTTTTGTGAGTTACAAAAAAAAACATCAGAGACACTGGTATGTGTATATATTTAAAAAAGCACACTGTCTCCTCACTCTCATTATTTTGTGTCTGGATATTTCTTTTTTGAACATCTGTTTTAATTTATTTTTCATTGCAATAGACAAAGTTTCAACTGTTCTCTTAGTTTCAGTCAAATTCAGCCCAGTTTAAAGCATTTGGATGATCTCAGAGTGTGATCATCATGGCTGGTATCAGGAAAACATGATTATAACAACAGCTATGGCAAATTGTTATAAGCATGATCATGCTGAATATCATACTGATAACTTCTCAGAAACCTCAGAGAACAGATTGTTTGTAGGTCCTCTTATTTGCTGTGATTTTTCTGTATAAATATATTAATTCATGTTTTCCATCCCCAGTCCCAATTCCCTACCATCCTCTCTTCCCACTGTCCCCATTTCCTCACAGCCTTTCATCTCCACCTTAGTTAGGTTAAGAACTCTCCTAGGAAGTCTACAAAGTCTTTTCCATCATCTAGTAGGTGCAAGAATAAGGCTCCCTGCCTGGTGTAGGCAGAGCAATTTTTCTCTTCATATAGAACTAACTTCACTAAGTTATATTTGCATTACTGTTATATCGTGGACCCACTGCCAATGGCCTCATATAGTTCCCTACCTGTACAAATATCTCCTGTATCCAGTAAGTCTAGTTCACCTTATGCAAGCTCCCAGATTTCAGACCACAGATAGTGATTTCTCAGTAGCTCTGGTCAGCTGATTCTGTGGGTTTCTTCATTAGTAACTTGAAAACTTTGTTCATATTATCTGCATTCCCACACTTTGTACCCAAGAACTAGAAAAAATCAAACAGAGTGAGGTAACACAGATTCAGAAAGACACATATGGTACCTACTCATTCTTAAGCAGATACAAGTCATAAAGCAACAGATAAGCAGCCTACATCCTCAACACCTGAAAAGCTAGCAATTTTCCCAGAAAGAGATGGAAGAAGATGCAGAAACCTACAACTAGCCCAATTTGGTAGGGCCTCTTAAAATAGACAATCATTGTTTAATCATTGACAAACAGACAAAAAACAGGCTCTCATCAGGGACAGTCATAACTTTGCCACTACTATTGTGATTAGGTCAGGAAAGCCAGACATCAGGAAGCTGTTTTTGCCTGAGGGCTGGGCTATTAGAATTTTTAAATCATTTTTAGGACATCTGTGAGACTTCTAGCCCCAGGAAAGAATGTGATTTGCAGATAGTGTTTTGTGTCCCACCACACAGTTGCCAAATAAGCACACATAGATTTATTATAAATTGCAAATGTCCAGCCTGAAGCTCAGGGATGTTAATATCTAACTCACAGTTTTATATTAACCTAATATTTGATGCATATAAAATTTAGATTTCTTATCAAACAATTTTTCTTACAAATTATCTGGATCCCCATTTTCTTACTTATGATGCTGCTCCCATTCACTGACATGAAATAGAAAAAAATGTAGAAAGAATGAAACACTGTAAGTGTAATTATATTCATGAGATGAACAAAAACCATGTAAAGTGAAACATCATCCCATTGCTCCTTATTTTCTGTGTTCTACATGCAATTTTTCATTTGCAAATTCACAGTAAGTAGCACTAAGATAAATGCAAAAATTGACATTCTTTCATTTATTGTTTTCCTGGTAATATGAAAATAAACATAGATTACCACAGGTATTTTCATTATAATTTTTATTCTATGTGTGTGTACTATATTTTAATTGTTTTCATGCCAACTACTCTTTAGTCTGAGAGAGAATAGAGAGGATCTTCCTCTATGCTGTTCTTACTGCATTGTATGTGTGGGGATGTGACTTGAATGCCCCAGCACTTGCACATGTTCTAACATTTTATTTATTTATTTTTTTCATTTTAATGGACATAATGAGCTCGAATTCTGACTACTGTCAACTGCCATGTTATTGAGTTGTAGTTTTTCTTTCAAATGCAGGAAAATTTTGCTTTAGTAGCATACAACACAAGCATGGGAGATATATTTGACAGTTAAAATCCACCCACCCCAACTCATCCCCACTTTGAGACAAGATTTCATGTATATAGTCCAGGCTGGCTTCAACTTTACTATGATGTCTCGGCTAACTTTGAACTCCAGACCTTCTGCCAATTCCTTCCTAGTGCTGGACTTGGTGGTATGCACAATGATGTCCAATATTTACTCATTTAGTCCAATCAGCTTTTCTTAGATTACATACCATCTAAATTTTCCAGTCAAGAACAGTTATTCTCTCTTTGGCAAAAAGAAGAATAATGACTGTAGCCTTCCATGAATGTTACAGCCATGATTACAAGATAACATTGAAGTTAGTAAAATGAATTTAAGATGACATGTAAGTAGATGTGGCCACACATCTTTAAGTCCACCACCAGGAATTAGAGGCAGGTGGATCTCTGAGTCCCAATTAATCCCATTCTACATAAACAAATGCAGGACTTCATGAGTCAGGTATTATCTATACTGTTGTTTACATTGTCTGTTAAAACATATTTCTAAGCATTTTGCATAGGGTGAGGTTGAAATTTGCTCTGAAATCATTTCTAGAATAAGCTTCAATATCTTTCTTGTATTAAGGCAATGTAATACATCACTGCCAGTTTCCTAAAGTTAGAACATTCACACAAAACAAAAGCCTAACTTTAAATATTCCATTTAAAAGTGATAGTCCTAAATATACCAGGTAGTTTGTTTGAGGCTCACATCCAGGGGTGACACAAGTACTTGGATCTATCCCCATCTTTGCCAAAAAAGAATTTTTTGGCACACTACTTGGCACACTATTTAAATAGTTAGATAATAACCAAAAACGCTACAATAAACACTTTTTTGAA
Organism: Cricetulus griseus; assembly: GCF_003668045.3. Lineage (NCBI taxonomy): Eukaryota > Metazoa > Chordata > Mammalia > Rodentia > Cricetidae > Cricetulus > Cricetulus griseus. The sequence continues at coordinate 136,431,075 of NC_048596.1, forward strand.
AGACCAACATAGGATACATGTACATGCCACGCCCTGGAATATTTACATTTATGATTTATGGTTTACATCATTGTAGGAGGATGGGAAGTGAATGCATGTTTACATGATCGAATTATAAGTCTGTTTTCCAGTATTTCCTAAAAAGCTACTCAATCTACTACTTAGGTCAAGATAATTTCCATAAAAATACAGGATATAAACCAGGAGAATATGGTCCCATCAATCTGAACATTTGTATTCCTGGACTTTGCAGCAGGTCCTCCTGTAGTAAGCCTGTGTTGCAACAGAGGTTGTTTCTGTGCATCAGCATACTTTGGTTGCTCCTCTTCACCAGATCCATGACTGGCAGGCATACTTCTGTGAGCTCACCACTTTCTCTCAGATTAAGAGAAATTAGAACTTTTATAATCTTATGGGCTGAAACTGTGTTGAAACATTTTGTAATATAGATCAGATGTAGGTGAGATCTTTGACAGATGATTAATGGACCCAAGAAACAAGCTGGGGTAGGAATCCTAATATCTAACAAATTAGACTTTAAACTAAATTCAATCAAAAGAGATGAAGAAGGTCATTTCGTATTCTCCAAAGGAGAAATCCATGAAGATGAATTCTCAATTCTTAACATTTATGCCCCAAATAGATAGGCATCCACATTCATAAGAGAAACACTACTACAACTCAAGTCACATATAAAGCCACAAATGCTTATAGTGGGAGACTTGAACACCCCACTCTCACCACTACACAGGACTACCAGACAAACTTAACAAAGAAATAAGGGAACAAACAGTAGTTATGACCCAACTGTGTTTAACAGACATCTATACAATATTACATTCAATCACAAAAAGAATATTCCTTCTTCTCAGTGCCACATGGAACCTTCTCTAAAATCTACCACATACTTACCACATAGCAAACCTCAACAGGTACAAAATTTTGGAATAATCCCCTGTATCTTATCAGACCACCATGCTCTAAAATATAATTCAACAACCCCACAAATTGCAGAAAACCTACAAACTTGTGGAAGTTGAATAATGTGAAACTGCAACATTCCCAGGTCAAGGAAGAAATAAAAAAAATTAAAGACTTCCTGGAAGTCTATAAGAATGAAGCCACAACATACCCAAACTTATGGGACACTTTGAAAGCAGTACTAAGAGGAAAGTTCATAGCACTAAGTGCCCAGGTGAAGGAAATGGAGAATAGTCACACTAGAGAATTGACAGCACAAATGAAAGCTCTAGAAAAAAAAGCAACAAACTCATTCTGGAGGAGTAGATGCCATGAAATAAACAAATTGAGGAATGAAATCAATAAAGTACAGACTGGAAAAACAATCCATAGTATCAATGTAAAAGATTTGTTTCTTCAAGAAAATCAACAAGATAAACAAAACTTTAACCAAAATTACCAAAAGGCAGAGAATGAACATGAAAATTTTAAAAAATCAGAAATGAAAAGGAGGATATAAACAGACACTAAGGAAATCCAGGGAAGCAGCAGGTCATAGTTTGAAAACATGTACTCCTCAAAACTTGAAAACCCAAAGTAAATGGACAATGATATGGATAGATATCACTTACCAATATTAAATCTAGAACAGATAAGCAATTTAAGAGGATTTACAACCACTAATAAAATAGAAGGATATGATTAATTCATGGGTGAGTTGGAATATGTGGGAGAGTGCTCTTTGCTTCTCATTTGCCACTGACATTAATATCCAATTGTCAGAAATATATTGTAAAACTGAAGGGACATTGATGACCACTCCATAACTAGGGACAATGAAGGATACAATCATCTATTGAGGGTTTACCAAAGTGGTCTGTGAGTCATATTTCATGGTATTTTATGGTTATAATGTTGACAGCCAGGAAGATATGTCAGTCAGCAACTGGTTAATTTAGAAATTGTCAAACCAAGGATATATTCTAAGAATATTCATATTATAAACAGGCATAATTGTATTATACCATTCCAGAATACAAAAAGAGTTTTCGTGTGCAGATCTCTTATTATATGTGGCCAGCAAGGTTAGACAGGCATATTCCTGTTCAAGGAGAAAACTTATGATAAATCAGTTAGTTTTAATAAAGATGTACATCAAACAGATATTTGATGGATTGTGTATACATTGGCTTAGGGATTTCCAATTGCAGAACTAAATGCATTATTCTTGTACTTTTTGTAGTACTCAAAATTCCAATATGCCTAGGGATAGGAATAATTATGGAAAACTTTGAGTGGCTCAGTGATTCAATGAGGTAATATGGAAAAAAATTTGAAATATTTTTTTCAGTAATGTTTGGGATTGTGTGACTACTAATATTTCAGTAAACGGTTGTATATTGATGAACAGAAAACTGTCATAAATAAACGCAGTTCTTATTAAATAGAGAAAAAGAATAAAAGTGTAATAGTTAAAAGGTGATATTCTAAACTGGAGACAATTTATATTATTTGTGATTCTGTCTATTCTTCAAAATAATACAGTAATTACTGGAATGTATATTTCATGAACATTTCAGAAATTAAAAATATATGAAGGATATTTGCAAATATATCCATGGTATCTCATATTAGGCTTTACTACAGACAGAAACTTAGGTGAGATTTTAAATGTATTTAGCATTATTTTCCAAAATAATTAAAATCAATTTATTTGTTTATTATGAAGACAATGTGAGATACTATATTCCTGTGGTTGCTATTTTGAAGAGAGCTTGAAAACACATTTTTTTATTTAATGCAAGCAAATAGATACAAATGTGCTAGGGATTATAATTCAACTATGTAAAGTATAGTTGTGTATTTAAATCATACAATATATATATTATATGTTAATACATACAGGAACACATTATGATTAGATTTCCACAACATGAAAACAAGCGACATAGAAATGTACACAAGAAGATCACAAAGAGTAATCATCTTGATGCACAGAGAAACTGAGAGTCACAATCAGAAAATACAGGCAGGAATGAAAGCTTTCCTATTGCAAGGTAGAATGTAGGAAAGAGTAACTAGAAACTTGCTCAGTCCTCTAGCTACCATTGGCGAGTGTTATCTACTGTTAAATTGATGCATATCCCAAGGCCTTTTTCATTTTATCCAGTATCCCACTTTCATTAACTAGCTTCTTTTATAGTATGCAGGCAAGAGGTCTAGATAGAAGAGTCAGAAGCACAGTTGATGGCTCCTAGTTACCTAGAGTCATTAGCTTTCCATTCCTGGGAGTGACAACTCTCTCATTCTTTGTTCCTAATTATCACTGTGTTAATTTATGCCCTCCTCCAATGGGAGGCTATCAGACCTAATAAAAAGGTCTGCAATGAACAGATTTTTACAGTCAGGGTACTGGCTAAAGTTCACCTCTTGGCTGGCATTAGCCAAAGTCTGTATATAAACTACTCGAGAGAAGGAAAACTGCGTAAGAGACCTGTAGGAGATAGAGACATTCAAAACCAAGGATTGGTAGGGATTTAGTGGGATTTGCTACACTGCTGTTAAGAGTCACTACTCAAGTCACTTGAGTCTATTGCTTCAGCCTTAATATTTGTGAACACAGCATCACTTGTAGATCCTGCATACTATGAAAGGAAGATTTACTTTGATAATATATACATGACAGAATCAAGGCATATAAGAATCATATGCTCCCTTGAACAATCCACTAAGAAAAATGTCTTATGCCAGAGTCAATTACCACTAAGCCACCTGGGAATCTGGGATTTTCACATGTCATATTCCATATATAAATGCATTTGGGAATTATGACACAATATAGAACAGATGAAATCTAAATCTGAAAGTGGCATCCAAGTTTCAGAATCAGCTGTCAGAAAGCATGAAGGGAGGTTTTCATGTAGATAGCCAGGAAGTAGCAACAATAGATGTATAAGATCACATCCAAATTACCATAGGAATTTTTTCCCTTTTGATTATTGCATTTTGGAACTAGTATAAGCTGCATTTTTCCTGTCATCAATTTTCAACTTGGTTGTTTCTGGAGTAGCACAGTTTATTTGAGAGTGAGAATTGAATCAGAATGCCTAGTCAATCTTTGAAATAGCAGCAGATGGATTTATGTTCTATGATGACTTCAAATATTTGGTTAGGATCTTCAAAAATAGCTTCTTCCTATCATACTGGAAGTTGAAAGCATATTTTTGGTGTTTTCTCTGAAGCTCAATTATGGAAATATATGAATGACTTTAGCCAGGAAGCAAAACAGTCAAGACATTAGTGGCCAATGAGTGAGAAATATCTTGTAGCCAGTAAGATTATAAAGGCTTCAGATTTCTCAATATCTCTCCAAATATATTATGATGTATTTCATTTAGTTTCAAATATAAACTTTTATGTATGTGTATAATTTGAATTTTCTATGGACATATATATATATATATATATATATATATATATATATATATATTCATAAGTTCATATTAGCATGGGTATATTTTCTTGACATAGTACAGAAATTCATATATGGTTACTGCATTTCTAGTTTTTCATCCTTTTATCTTTCCCCTTTCAGTAGTATATATGCAATACACACATTTTAATACTTTGTTTTATTTTACACATACAATTGTACAAACAATTAGCCCACACTGTGTACAAAATATGGTGATGTTTATAGCGGTTTTTAATATTGACATTTTGGAATTGAAAATCCTATGTAATATATAATTCAATAGAAAGATACCTTTTCTACCATTGTTTCTAATATTGTGTTTTGATTTTCTATTAAGTGTGGGAATTTGAGAGCGTTTCCCATCTGTTTTGGAATTATAATTTGTGATTTCATTTTGATAACCTTTTTTTCTGGTTGATTCGTTGTTATCATTTTAAGTTTAGATCTCCTTTAAATTTAGTAATTTTCTATACGTTTTCCTTTTAATTTTGTATCGCTTTTATAAGACAATAACCTAATGGCAGATTTCAATTTCCTTTGGATAATAAACGGTCTCAGGTAAAGTTTCATAAGACATCAAAAAGTTATAGTAGTTCATAGAATTTGAAGATGAAGGAAACCTTCAGGTCAACTATCTTCCTAGCCATGTGGGCTATGCTAAGCTATTGTACTGGTGAAGGTTTGTATTCCTGGCAATGATATTTGTATGTGTTACTAGAAAAATGTTTGAGATAAATTCATTCAAGCCTTTGGCATCTGAAAGAGTAATAGTACATGAAGGGGTAAATGTTGGTAAATTTTAATCATTGAAACAGCTGGTAAATTTTTGAAGTTCACCTTGAAGTTTTGTAGTCTTCTTTCCTGCAATTTTCACCATAGTAATGCTGAATGATCATAGCTAATAATAGTAGCAGCAATAATAAATTATAAGTCTGTTTTTAGGATCCCAAAAGGGCTCCAAATTGTTTAAATGACCTTAATTTTTTGGAAAAATAACAGAACATAAATTTTACATATTATAAGTTTTTGTGCAGGAGACTGCTCAGAATTATCTTGGTAAATGCATTTTATTTGGTTCCAAAAGTCTCTGGAGTGATAACATTATATAGCACAGGAAACTGACTTGTTATCGTGGTGTTCTTACAGTTTCTAATTACTAAGATATATTTATGGATTGTTTCACTCTCTCTATGAACTAGAATAAAAAAAATCGTTAAAATGGCCATACTTTTGAAGGAACAGTGAAAAGCATACATTTTTTTTATATTATGAGGGTTATAATTTACAGAAGACTGACCAGTATTGTTCTTTCTTGGATATAAATGTGGGCTATAAAAGAACAAAAGAAACACTGGTATGTGTGTATTTCTAAACACACTATGACCTGTGTACTGGCTACTTTTGCATGGATATGTCTATTTGAAACTCTGTTTTTTTGTTTTGTTTTGTTTTGTTTTTTATTTTATTGCATGAGACCAATCTCAACTGCTCTGTTAATTGCAATAAAATACAGCTCAGATTATTGAATACCTTGGAACATAGCATTAGTGGCTGTGATCTCTACCCTAGGATGTCACCTCGTTCACTTCAGGGCTGAGGTAACAGTGAGCCATTTTTACAGAAGAAGGTCTGGCAAGTTGTTGGATCCATGTAGATACTGAGTAGCTTCCTGATCACTGCTCCAAAAAACCATTTTTTGGATGTATGTCCTCATAGAAAAGCCATTACCTTTATTTGGCAATCACCTAGTCTAGAGGCTGACTGTTAGTGTCATTCTTCAGTATTCCACTAGCCTTAAGTTTAGCTAATGAATATCTTTCTTCAGGAAACTGCTTTTGGCTCCATTTTGTGTACTAGAATCTTTGAAAACCATCTTTAGTTCTGTGGAAACTTCGGGCCTATGTTGGAATATCATTTTTATGCAGAATTTTATGTCTGACCTGACAGCTGCCAATTTAACACATGAAGACTAATTATTAATTACAAATTCTCAGGCAATATCTCAGACTGCATAATAGATAACACTTAAATTTTGAGTTAAGTTTCAATTCTTATGGATGTTTTTCCACAATGATTGGTACCTTTTCTCAGTAAATCAAGGTCATCACTTTCTACTTCTCCTCAAAATGCTAGAACTCCTTCCTTTGTCTGGGTCTGCCTCATAACTTTATCCAGTCAACCTCTAAGCTACTCAGCATCTTTATTACACCTCTCACAATGACATATTTTAACAACAGTGTATATGAAATTCCAACACAATATTCTTTACTTTTTCACACAAACACATTATGGATGATCTTTTATTTATATGATGATGGAGACATAAAGCCCTAACTTGCAAGATGTTTGACATGTTCATGATTAAAATCTACTCATGAAAAAATGTAATAAAATATATTTTGTATGTTTACTCAAAAATACAATCTCTATTAATTCATTAAATATTTAATGTATTATGCATGGAATTCCTTCTGAATGTTCACAGCTAGAAATTTAAGATAACCACATGATCATGGAAGTTGAACCAGGAGAGGTCATGCTAAATTTCATACCATAGGCTTGTCCTGGGTCACAAAGTGCCTTAATATAGGGGATAAATGTTAGAATCTGACAAGAAATTAAGTTTTCTATGCACTACCCAGATAATCATAGTGATGGCTGTATCTTATTTGATACTAAATATAAGTACATAGGTGACTATAACATGGATCGTGACTTTGAAGCAACGGCAAAATGTTGTGCCAATTGAGTTATTGTGCTTAGACTTATTGAGGAAACAATGTTCTGGAACATATATGAAATTACCATGTGAAGTATGAATTAATATTACTGCATATATAATTTAGATTTTTATAATCTCCATATTTCATATCAAACACTTTTCTTACAAATTATCTGGAGACCTCTTTTCTTACTAAAGTTTCTGTTCCCATTTAGTGACATGACACAGAGAAACACAAATCAAAAAGAGTTAAACCCTGTGAACATAGTTATTTTCATGAGATCAACAAAACTTTGAAAAGAGAATCATTCCAATACTCATTATTTGCTGTCTACTACATCCAATTTTTCATTACAAATTCACAATAAGAAGCACTACGTTATAAGTAAAAATTGACTTTGGTTCATGTATGGTTTTCCTGGTAGCTTGAAAATACACTGAGATTACCAAAAGTAACTTCATTATAGATTCTCTGTGTAGTATAATTTAATTGTTTTAATTCCCATCTCTCTTGAGTCTGAGACAGAATGGAGAGGAGCTTCGTGTATTCTGTCCATACTACATTGTACCTTTGGGGATGTGACATGAATGCCCAGGCACTTGCACATTATCTGACATTTATATCTAATATGCAGAAGACAGGTTTTAAAACTGGATGACCACAGAGGATCATATCATAACGAGGGAGGGAGAAGGACACTGTGACATTTGTAGTGTTTAGCAGTGTGGTCTCCTAGTTATATTAGTTATACTATATATTTATGGTTAATCTTTGAAGAGTTTTGGGGACTTCTCAGTCAGAAATATGTTCACTTGGATATTTAGAGATAGAAAATATTTCCATGAATACTAATTTTTAAAATGAGGCAGATTTGTATTCTACAATTCCAGGACATAAGTGTGGCAACAGGAAGTGCAGCAAAACAGAATTTGGTCAATATACAAGGAAATTACATTTAATTCTGTTTTCCAAATTCAATATCCCTGATTTTTAACAAGAATAGGGAGGGGAGAGAGAGAAGAATTAGCAGCTCTGACAGAGTACTCCAAGAACTGCAGTCATTTGTTTCCATTCATAGGTTTGAGATCTCTCTTCTTATTGGTTTCTGATGCATCTCTAAAAGTATTTCCACCTCCCTAGGAGGCAATCTGATGTAATAAAAATGTCTACACAGGAGGATTTTTTCACTCAGGATCCTGGCTAATATCCAGCTCTTAGCTAGAACTAGTCAAACCCTGACTGTAAACAATACTAGAAAAAGGAAACTGTCCCAGAGACCTGACAGAGACAGAGAAAATATAAACAGAGGAAAGGGAGTGGTGGGATTTTCTATACTGGGGTACTGAGTCACTTGTTACTGTGTGCAGTGCAGGTAATATTCTCTTGTCTCTGAAGTCACTGTTTCATCCTTAACAATTGTAATCTCTGTGTCAGTTTTGAATCCTGAGATATATGCAAGGAAGATTTCCCTTTAAATCAGCATCTGAGAGCAACATGTCTTGTATTGATAATATGGGCCACTGGAAGATATATTAAGAAATGGCTATTTTCCTGAGATTACTTACTTATCAATCTGGGACTCTTTGTGTTTCAAATGTCACATTCCCACAAAAAGAACATATGGGAATCTGACTTGAGAACAGACAACTCTGTAAGTCAGCTGTAATTGGCAGGGCAGAATCACTTTCAGCCATGAGAAGGCAGAGAGGGAGAATTTCATTAGATAGCCTGGATATATTGCCAAGCAACTGGATATATGTTCACCCCTACTTACACAAGGATGCTTTTCTCTTTTGTCTATTTATTCAGGGCCTAGGATAAATTATATGTTTTCTTGTCATCCATTTTCTATGGATTTTGTGGTTTCTGCAGCAGCACACATTTTGTTTGGAGGGTGAAATGATTCAGCAGCTCTGATGGAGATCTCCAAGCTTTCCTCAGGATTTGCTTTCCATTGGTGGAGTTGAAATCACTCTCCTAATTGGTTCAGATTCCAAATTCCATTTGAATGCACACAGATCTTCAGACAGATGCAAGGAAAACTTACAGGATAACAGAATTAGTTTATTTTAAGACAGACTCTGGCTACATTCCAGTTCTCTATAGCTTCGAGATATAAGAAAAACAAAAATGTAAATTGTCTCAGACAAGGTAAATGGTTTCTGACTTATGCAGGAGATAGAAGCCATGGTAATTAGCAATTTCAGAGATTGTTTGATTCCTTGTATTATAGATCTGATTCATCTTATTCTTTCTCCTGTGTAAGAAGGAGATGTCTGCTTCTTGAACTACAGATTATTTTAAAATGTGACATCCCTGTCTCAGAACTCAAGTGCTGCATTATCTGAAAGAAAAATAATGACAGAGACTAGGAGAGTTCTCTCATTACTCCCACCTGGGAGATCCATTGTTGGATTACTTAAGAGATTTTAGATTTATTTATGAAACTTATAATTGTAAATTACAAGCAGTCACATTTATAGACTCTGCACTGTCACCTAATGCAATGATTGACAATATATATTAGCACAGTAATTCTCTTGTTTTCATCCCATTCGCATTAGGGTCTCAAAGGTTCAGGTTGGCATTTTGTGTTTGTATTTTCAATTTTTGCATATAGAAAATATTTTATCTGATTTGTTCTTACATGTTATCCCATTCTTATCTTTGAAATCAGTCACAGGATGAGATTTTTTTGGAAATCAATGTTTTTTTTGATTGCATCAGTGAGATATTAAACTTCAGATGTCGTTGTTGTTTGAGTTTTTTATATGCTTTAAACAGTACCAACAATGTGTGCTTCCTTTGAATTACTATGTCTAACAGTAAAGTTGAGATTGGAAAAATTGGTTCAGATATATTTTTTTAATTTTAGAATCACACTTTTTAAAATATGAATCCACCCTTTCATTCTCTCTCCCATTATACATACTCATCACCAACCTCCCCAAGGATCCCCCAAACCACACCCCAAGATAGTGGGGCCCTTTTAAAGTAAACCAACAAATACTGTCACATCATTTGGGGATGGACATAAATCCCCTATCTATTCTCTTGGCTGCAATAGCACCCCTCCATAGGAAATAGGATTTGTGCTCTAGGCATAAATGCTATCTACACTGTTAGAGGTCCCATAGACAGCCCTGACCTCCTAACTGGAACCCACATTCAGAGGGCTTGTATCAGTCCAATCATGGTTCCCTAGATTTACTAATAGGTTCCCCTTGCTGTCACTAAGTCATTTCAACTGTTTCTTCAGGATTCTCCAGCACAATCTTCACTCCTCTACATAACTGGAGTCCAGGAGTGGGGCCCAGTGTTTAGCTGTGGTTGTCTGTTCTGCTTCCATCAGCCATGGATGAAAGTTCTAGGAATGGCAACCAAAATAGTCAGCAATCTATTATAAAGGAAGTGGATCCAAGGTAACCATTGTGCCACTGCCTAGATTCTAGTTGTCGTCATCCCTGTGGATCTGCAGTTTTCTACATGCCAGCATCCAGTTATGCCAGCACCATTTGGTGAAGATGCTTTCCTTTTTACATTGTATAACTTTAGTTTCTTTGTCAAAAATCAGGTGTTTGTAGTTGTGTGGGTCCATATTAGGGTTTTCCATTCCATTCCATTGGTTTATCTATCAGTGTCTCTATTTGTGCTAATACCACGCTGTTTTAAGGAATATACCTCAAAAATTGAGTTTGAAGTCAGGAATGGCTATGCCTCTGGAAGTTCCTTTATTATACAGGGTTGTTTTGGCTATCCTGGATGTTATGTTTCTTCATATAAAGTTGAGTAATGTTCTTTCAAGGTCTTTATAGAACTGTATTGGGATTTTGATGGGGTTCATGTTGAACCTGTAGATTGCTTTTGGCAAGATTGCCATCTTTACTACATTGATCCTACCTATCCAAGACCATGGGAGTTTTTTTTTCATTTTCTGATATCTACTTTAATTTATTTCTTTAAAGAGTCAAAGTTCTTGCTATACAGGTCTTTGATTTGTTGGTTAGTCAAAAACTGTTCCTTAAAAATTCTTTGAGGACCCCTTTTATTCTTCATCCTGCTACTTCCATTTGGTGATACATAATAAGCATTGAAAAATAATTTCAAAGACTACAGCCTTATGACTGTAATTATAACCATCAGATAAGGAAAACCAAGTAAAAGGACAACATTCTTGCACTCATCATTCAATGTCTACTACTTGCAACTACTCTAAGAAAGTCACAGTTAATTATTTTGTGTAAATATTGTCTTTTCCTATATGTAAGTTTGAACTGGCAAACTAAATATGCATGTAGATTAAATATGTATTTGATAATACATTCATTTTGTTTCATATATTCATACTGTGGTTCCATTATGATAAAATCTGGTTGTCTCTGAGACTGAAAGACAATATAAATTACCTTCCTCTATGCTGCTCTTAATGTATTGTATTCTGGGTGAGGTGATGAGAGTGGAATAGTGTTCAAGTCCTGATATTTATGTCCAATATTCAGAAGACAGAACTTAAAACAAGGAGATCATAGAGAGCCATATCATGTGTAGTGGTGGAAAAATACAATGATCTGTAGAGTAGTTAGTAGTGTTGTCCCAGAGTTTAAATACTATTTTACTTTTTTCTTTTATGATTATAATTTTTACAGCCAGGTAGACATCTCAGTCAGCAACATGCTTAAATTTTTCATATAATGAAGTTTTATGTACAGAAGACTGGCCAGTGTTTTCCTTTGTTGGAAATTAATGTGTGTTACAAAAGAACACCATAAACACTGGATGTGGGTATTTCTGAATATACTATGACATGTGTACTGGATTCTTTTGGCTGGATATATCATTTTTGAACCTCTGTTTTGTTGTATGATTGCCTGAGACAAATCTTCACCTGCTCTGCTAGTTGCAATAAAATACTTCTCTGCTTATTGCAAGCATTGGAGCATAGCATTGGGGGCTGGCACCCCTGCCCTAGGATGTCACAGAGTTAGCTTCAAGGCTGAGGTATCAGGGAGTCATTTCTAAGGCTGAAAGTCAGGCAAGTAGAAGGGTACGTGCTGACACTGAGTAGCTTACTGACCACTACCCCAAAACCCATTTATTTGCATTTATGGCATCTTAAAAGTGTTATTCATTTTCGTTGCTATCACATAGTCTAGAAGCTGGCTATTAAGGTTCATTACTTGGTTTTCCAGTACCCTTAAGTTTGGCCAATGAAAGACAGTTAACATGAAGCTGCTTTGGCTCCATTTTGGATTATTAGAATCTTACTAAAAGCATCTTTATGTCATATGTGGAACTTTCAGCCTGATGCACAATCTCTATTTGTAGGCAGAATTTTTTGTCCAACAAGATACCTGCGAAATAACCACATGAAGAAAAATTATTAGTAACAAATGGTCAGGCAATAACTCCTTCTGGTTAGTGGCTAACTGTTACATTTTAAGTTAAGACATAATTCTTATGGATGCTCTGCCACCATGATTGGTACCTTTTCTCACTAAATCAAGGTCATCACTTTCTAGTTCTCAACACAATTTGGGAGATTTTCCCTTTGTCTGGTTCTCCAGCAAATCTTTAATCTGCCTAGCTCTGAGCTGGTCAGCTTCTTTATTATACCTCTAAAAGTGACATATACTCACATGATGTATATGAATTTCCAACACTCTGTTCTATACTTTTTCACACACTCATTATTTATGACCTTTTATTTACATTCTTATGGAGACATAAAGCCCTACTCTATCAGATGTTTGACATGGTCATGATTAAAACCTGCTCATGAAACATTTGATATAAATATGTTTATGTTTACTTGAAAAATCTCTATTAACTCCTTAAATATTTCACATTTAATGCAGGGAATTCCTTCTGAATATTCATACCTAGTAAGTGAAGTTAACCACATGATCAGGGAAGTTGAACCAGGAGGGTCCATGCTTAATTTCATACTATAGAATTGCCTTTCATGAAAAATTTTGTAAGTATATGTGACAAATGTTAGAATCAGGTATACGATTTTCAAATCATATCAACAAATTAATTTTGTTACTTATTGACAAGAGAATTGTAGAGATGAACTACATCTTATTTGATACTAGATACAAGTATGTAGGTGACTGTACCCTAGAATGCGTCATTGAAGCAACTGCAAAATTTTGTGCTAATTAAGATAATGTGATTAGCTTTATTGAGGATACAATTTTCAGGCATATACACAAAACTTCACTGTGAAGTTTGAAACCAATATTGTTGCATATGAAATTTAGAGTTTTTGTTCTCCAACTTTAATATCAAATACTTTTTCTTATAAGTCATCTGCAGGCCCCTTTTTTTACTCATGCTACTGCTCAGAATATAATAAGGAACATGTGAGAAGTTGTTCTCTTCCTCTTCCTCCTGCTCTCTGGTCTGGAGTCTACATGTGATCACCATTAAGGCAGGAGGCATTCTGCTGGAGTCCTCAATAAGATAAGTTTATAAAATATATAGACTAAAAATTATGGTTGATACTTAAGAAATATAGACAGCAGATAAGAAATCCTAGTCATTGGAAAGCAGCATTATAATTAATATAAAACTTTGTGTGTTATTTTGGGGCCCTAAAGCAGTTTTAGAACCCAGGCAGCTTGACAGAAAGGAATATCTTTATAAATGGTCAGGACGATGTTTTACAAACTTCCACATAAAAATTTCACAAAAGATTAAAAAGGGCTTTCAGAAGCAAAGGGACAGAGAAAAGCCCAAATTCTTGGCAGCAACATTATCTTGCTTGGTCTCTGTTTGGCTAGAGACAGGTAGAGACTTGAATGCCTCCTTTAAGAGAGGCTGCCTGGCTGGGAAGTGGGGGCACACGCCTTAAATCCCAGCACTTGGGAGGTAGAGGCAGGTTGATCTCTGTGAGTTTGAGACAATTGTGGTCTACAAGAACTAGTTCAAGGTCAGACTCCAAAGCCACAGAGAAAACCAAAGGGAGGGAGGGAGGAGAGAGAGAGAGAGAGAGAGAGAGAGAGAGAGAGAGAGAGAGAGAGAGAGAGAGAGAGAGAGAGTCTTCCTGACTCAGCATAAGCCTTGGGGCAAAGCTAATCAAAATTGAAAGACCTCTATCATAAGAATATTGAGTTTTTAAAGAAAGAAATTAAAGATCATGGTTATGTTTGATAATTAAGCCTGAGATAGCAAGTAAGAAATTCTAATCATTGCCAAGCTGTTTTATAGCTAAGATAAGTATCTATACATTATTTGGGACCCAAACACTGCTGGCAGAACACAGGTGGCTGGCAGAAAGACTCATCATTATACATATGGATTTCCTGGTAACATGAAAATATGCAGAGATTATCTCAGGTAATTTCTTATAGGTCCATTTAGTCTATACATGTGTACTATACTTGGTTTCCTTTAATCCCAACTTCTCTTGAGAATGAGATATAATTGAGTGGAGCTTCCTTTATGCTATGTTTACTGCATTGTATGTGATGGGATGTGACTAGAATGGCCTGGGACTTATATATTTTCTGATATTTACTCAGAAAATACTTAAATAATTCAGTAAATAGATGTTAAATCTGGAGCAATAGAGAGGAACATATATAAATAGGGAGGGAGGAGCAGTTTGGGCTCTTAGTTTTATTAATTATACTCTTTTGAGTTTTGAGGTTATAATGTGTAAAGCTATGGAGACACCTCACTCAGTAATATGTTCATTTGGATATTTTTAAACCTACTATATGTCCATGAATACTAATTTTCAAAATGAGGCATACTGATCCTATAGCCTTCATCCAGCAGCTGATGGAAGTAGAAGAGGAGACCCACAACTAAACCTTGAAATGAACTGGAATTCAGTTGCAGAGAATGACTACTGATAAACAAGGGTCCTGGCCATGCAGATGAAACCCACAGAAACAGCTGACCTGAAAAAAGGGAGAGCTCTTGGTCTGTAGACTGATGGCTGGGAAATCAGCATGGGAGTGATCCAGACACCCTGAATGGGGGTGTCAGTGAGGAGACCTCAGAAATCTATAGGGCCCATTGTTGTGGATCAGTACTCATCTATAGCATAGGCATGGATTTGGTAGCCCTCCTCACATGGAGGGAAACTCCCTGAGCATAGACACAAGGATGGGAGCCTAGGCCCTACACAAATGATATGACAGAATGTGAAGACACACTATGGAAGCCCTCTTGGGAGCAGAAAGGGTACAGGATATGTAGAGTGTTACTTGGGGTAGCAGGGAAGGAGGGGAGGGAGAAGGAACTGGGATAGACATGTAAATTAATCTTTCTAATTCAAATTTTTAAAAAGTATAAAAAATAAAATAAATTCACTACAGTGAATTGGATTTACTACCAAGAAAATATGTCTGTTATAGGAGGTTGAGATTTTTAAATATGCACATTCAAATTAAAATATATTTGTATTACTTCATCATTTTCTTCCTCCAATGGTATCCATGTTCCCCACATATACTAGTTCTCTTTCAAATTCATGGACTCTGGATTCTTTTATTGAATGTGACCCGTCTGAATAATGTAACTTGTATGTCCAAGACTCAAGGACTTACCACTTCTAGGTAACATAATAGGAGCTTTTCCTTGGGAAGATTACTATTTTTGTAAATGCTTGCAGCATTCTGCAACTGCTTGAATGTCTTCTGTCTAGGGTTGGATTGTGGTATGATTTTCTCTTTTCACATTAGCATATGGTAGCATTTGTCCTTGGGCTAACTTTCACAACATCAGAAAGGAAAAAGAGCATGTCCAAGCTATAGAAGCAAAGTTCTATCGTAATAGTGTATATTACATTTAGAAAAAATACACATGTAAAATAGAAAGGATTTTTATTTTGTACAAGCCATGGGGAAGTTGCTCCTACCTAGAATGTAAATCTGTCAGCTGGCTTGATATGAGCTGTTAATTTCTTCTTATTTTTTTTGTCTTTTGTTTGTTTTGGGTTTTGTTACAAGGTTTCTCTGTGTAGCCCTGGCTATCCTGAAACTAGCTCTTATAGACCAGGGATGCTTTGAACTCACATAGAGCCAACTGCCTCTGCCAATCCAGTGGTGGATTAAAGCTTTTTGCCACCAATGCCCAGCTTCTTAGGCTATTCTTTCAAAAAATTCTGACAATTACAAAATCTTTCATTGCTTCAGTTGTTCCTACAAAATAATCTGCCATAAGGTCACAAGATAAAACAGGCTAAATGCTAACTTCTGCTTTTGTTTGTAATACTTGCTT
This sequence comes from Cricetulus griseus, assembly GCF_003668045.3. NCBI lineage: Eukaryota > Metazoa > Chordata > Mammalia > Rodentia > Cricetidae > Cricetulus > Cricetulus griseus. The sequence goes on from NC_048596.1 coordinate 136,447,467, forward strand.
GCTTAGATGGCAGAGGCAACAGCTGGACATCTGCTAAAAAATCAAGACTTCTAGAGAGGATATGGTTAATATGGCTCTTAAACCTTATAATGTTGTGGGGTTTGCCTTTACAATTATTTGCCTAGCATTTGCTGAGGCCATAGCTAAAAGACTCTGGTTTGGTCTGGGCAGGGCATTATAATAAGAAGCTTCTAATTTCAAAAACAAAAAATGAAGCATACTGGTATTCTGCAGTATCAGGACATAGAAGAAGTGTGGTAAATAGAAAGTTCTCTGATTATACGAGATAAGGTATTCTAGAATGGCATATTCCAGTCAAAGGAAAAACTATCAGGAAGCAGCTTCAAAAACGTGCAGCAAACCAGAATTTGATCAATATGCAGGCAAATTCATTAATTCAGTCTTTGAAATTCAGTCAGGGAAATTCAATATCCCTGATTCTTTGGCAAAGAAAAACATGGAGGGGGGAGAGATAGATGAGTCAGCAGCTGTGACGCAGATCTCCAAATACTGCAGACATTTGTTTCCATTCCAGGTTTTGAGATCTCTCTCCTCATTGGTTACTGATGCATCTCTAAATGTATTCCCTCCTCCCTAGGAGGCAATCTGATGTAATAAAAATGTCTGCACTGGAGGATTTTTTCAGTCAGGCTCCTGGCTAATATCCAGCTCTTAGCTGGAATTAGTCAAACCCTGACTGTAAACGACTCTAGAGAAGGGAAACTGATCTAGAGACCTGCCTGAGACAGAGACAATATAAACCTAGGTTAGGCAGGGATTTGATGGGATGTCCCGTGCTGCCGTGCTAATTCACGCTCTCCTATTTGCAGTGCAGGTAATGTGCTCTTGTCTCGCGATCCACTGTTTCTTCTTTAATATCTGCTATTCTGTTGTAGTTTTAAATCCTGCCATTTGTATGTTTGCTTTTTAATCAGTATCTGTCAGAAATGTGTCTTGTATTGATGATTTGAAAGATACAATATGAAAGGACTATTTAGGGAAGAATTCTTACTTAGCCATCTAGACTCTAATTCAAATGTCAGCGACTCCAAAAAGGAGGCATGAGAAAACAGCCCTAAATCACAGTCAGCAATCAGAAGGCAGAGAGGGAGGATTTCATTCACATAGTCTGGATATAGGCACAAAGAATTGGATATATATTCACCCCTACTTACCCAAGGTTACTTTTCTCTTTTGTTTATTGTATTTAGTGCTTAGGATGAATTATATTTTTCTCATCATCCACTCTATTCTGTTGTTTCTGGGCAGCACAGGTTAAATTGGGAAAAGAGAAATGAGTTAGCAGCTCTGAAGGAGATCTCAAAGCTTTCCTCAGAATTTGTCTTCCATTGGTAGAATTGAGTACACTGTTCGTATTGGTTCAGAATCCAAATGCTGTTTGAATGCACAGACCTTCTTTGTGAGGAAGCTGGAGCTTGCATGCTGTCACAATTACAGTCTCTTACAAGACAGACTTTGGCTGCATTCTAGTTCTTATTAGCTCCGTTGTATAACAAAAACCCAACTGTAAATTGTACCAGACAAAGGAAACTGTTCCTGACATATGCAGAAGATAGAGCCCATGTATATTAGCAATTTCTGTTAGGGTTTGATTACTTGTATTATAGCTCTGAATCATTGATTCTTTCTCCTGTGAACCAAGGAGATGTCTGTGCCTTGAATTACTGGTTATCTTTAAAAATGTGACATCCCTGTCTCAGACCTAAAGTGCTGCAGTATCTGCAAAATGTAATTCGCTTGATTCTTTAGTATAGCACAAAGACTAGGAGAGGCTTTGCTTTACTCCCATCTGGGGGAACCCTTGTGACAATGCTTATGTCATTGCAAATTTATTCATGTAATTTACACTTTGCTGTGTTCCATCCCAACTTTACCTGAATCAAGCTGTGTGTTTCTATCAATATGCCATTAGGACTCAGTTTATTTCTGTATGTGTCTTGTTGAATCAAAGAAGTTCCTTTTATTTGTCTATCATCATTCAAGTCTCAGGTCTCTGGATATTAAACAGCTTGAGATTTTACTTCCATCTCATGGTCTTGATCACAAACCTCATACTTGTTGATATTTTCTCAATTTTTGGCCAAAGTGACAAAGATATTATTTAAGATCACTCACTATTCTCTGTGTTATGTCATATTGATCATGAGAGACACCAGTTTCATTCCTACTAACTTTTAAGCCACTAACATGCTTATTAACCTTCCATTGTATTACCTGAAGCTTCTAAATGGCAGCAGATGGATTTCTTTGCTATAATGACATAAGCATAAAGCAACATCAACAATAGGTTCTTTCTCTCATAATTGAAGTTCTACTAATATTTTTAAACCATCTGTGAATATAAATTATGTCCTCATATGCATCCCTTTGGTCAAGAATAAAACCAAATAAAACATTACTGGCATCAGAGTGAGAACACTCTCTTATGTCTTCACAGTATAAGGGGTCTAGTTTCTCAATATCACTCTAAATATACTATGATTCATTTCAAGGAATTTCAAATAAATAAATAAGTTCACATAAGTGTATAGGTTGATTTTTATGTATATTATATGTGTGTATATGCTTCTTTACATTTTACTTGCCCTATGGGAGATCCCTTGGTGGAATGTTTATGGCATTCTAGGTTTATTCAGGAAAATTTGATTGACATAAATTACAATCAGTAACATTTGTAGACTCTACCCTGTCACCTAATTCTATGAATGAAACCACAATATAGCAGAGCCAATTCTCTTTTTATCATCCTATTCACATTAGGTTCTCACAGGTTTAGCTTGGCATTCTGTGCTGGTACTCTTACTCAAATTTTTATATAGAAATTATTTTACCTGATTTGTTTGTACAAGTCAGAGCATTCCAGTCTTAGAAATTAGACTGGAAATGACCTTTTTGGCAATCTATCTTTTACTGATGGTGGCAGGAGATTATGAAACATAGGATTTAATTGTTCTTATTTGAGTTGTTTTAATATGCTTTAAACAGTATCAACATCTTGTGCCTCCTGTCTCAGACTCTGAATTCCTGTGTCTGACAGTAAAGTTGAGACTGGGAAAATTGGGTCATTTTTTTAAAGAAACACTCTTCTTTACATAACAATCCCCCAATTCACTGTCCCTCCCATTATCACACCCTCCTCACGGACCCCCAATCCACCCCCCCACCCATTCTCCAAGGACAGTGAGACCCTTCAACGGAGACCAAGAAAATCTGTCATATCATTTGGGGGAAGGACAGTTTCCACTATCTTGTATCTGGGCTGAAATAGCACCCCCATAGGGAATATGTTCCCAAGTTCCATTTGTGCTCCAAGGATAAACACGGGTTGGACTTTTAGAAGGCCCTGTCTTCCTGATTGTTGCCCGCATTCAGAGGGCTTGTTCTCTACAATGCTGCTTCCCTAACTTTACAACTAAAGTCTCTGTGCTTTCACTAATTCTGTTCAAGTGTTTCTGCAGGTTTCTCCAGCACTGTTTTGGCTCCTTTGCTCATCCATCCTCCCTATCCTTAACTGGATTTAAGGAGTGTGTCTCAGTGATTATCTGTGGGTGCATGTTTCTGCTTTGATCAGATAATGGGTGAAAGGTCTAGATACGGCAACAAAGAGATTAATCAATCACATTATAGGGAAATGGCATCAAAGGCACCAGTCCCACCACTGTCTAGATTCTTAGTTGGGGTCATCTCTGTGCATCCCCTAACTTGTTCGCTATGACATACTTCTCCCCAAACCTATAATGGCTCCCTCTACCAAGACTTCTCCTTTCTGATCCTCCATTGTTTCCTGCCTGTCTCAGGCCTCCCATTTTCTCCTCATCTCTTGCCACTTGCTCTTCTTTCCCTCTCCCTTTCCCACACTCATCCTCTCTCCCTCAAGGCTCCCAGTTTGCTCAAAGGTACATTTCCCCTTTCCATTCTTTGTAAGAACATGTATTCTTCTCTTGGGGTCTGCCTTGTTCCAGAGGTTCTCTGGTGTTGAAAATTTTAGGATGGTAGACCTTCTCTATAAGTCCAATATCCATATTTGAGTGAGTACATACCCTGCTTGTCTTTCTATGATTGGGTTAACTCACTCAGTATGTTTTCTTCCAGTACCAATCATTTGCCTGCAAATTTACAGATTTAATTGTTTTTTTTTTGTTTCTCCTGAGTAATACTCCATTTTGTAAATGTATCACATCCCTCCAGCCATTCATCATTTTAGGGCCATTTAGGTTGATTCCAGGTTCTAAATATTACAAACAATTCTGCTATGAACATAGTTGAACATATGTCTTTTTGTATGAATGTGCATTCTTTGGGTATATACCAAGAGAGGAATTCCTGGATCATAAAGTAGATTGCTTCCAATTTACATGAGAAACCACAATATTGATTTCCAAAATGGTCTCAAAGTTGCTCTCCCACCAGCAAAGGATGAGTGATCCTCTTTCTTCACATCTTCTCCAGCATAGGTAATCATTGGTGTTTTTGATTTTTGCCATTGTGGCCTGTGCAAGATGGTATCTCAGAGTTGATTTCAGCTGCATTTCCGTGATGGCTAAGGATGTTGGGCACTTTCTTGCCTTTCAAACATTTTATATTACTATTGAGAATTCTCTAGTTATACACCCTACTTTGTAATTGGATTGTTTCATGTTTCTTTGTCTAGCTTTTTGATAATTTCCAAACATAAACCTTTGAAATTGTTGATATCTTTCTGCTATATTCTCAATACAAGAATGTGGCATTCAGTAAGAATTTGAAAAAGCGGGAATACATCAGAATATAGAACGCATTAGACACTTAGTTTCTATAGAAACGGCTTCCATACATGTTGCAGTGTTATTTCCCAACTTGTAACTAAAGGACAGATGTCACTGTTTATCAATATCTTATGAGGACCAAGGTTATTTCTGTTTGCCTGTGGCAGAAAGAAAGACATAAGTGTGGACTTTGGTAGCCCATTCCACATTGAGGGATACTCCCTGAGCCAAGACACACAGGGGTGGACCTAGGCCCTATTCCAAAGGATAGACTCTGATGACCCCTTATGGAAGGCCTCACCCTCGCTGGTGAGCAGAAAGGATATGTGATATTAGTAGGGGCAGTAATAGGAGAGGAGGGGAGGGAGTGGGAACTGCAATTGTCTTGTAAAACAATCTTGTTTCTAATTCAAATAAAAAATAAAGTATTAAAATAATAAAAAAGAAAGACATTCAACATATTCATTCAGTATATTCTCGGGATCCTAAACATTACCGCACCATAGGGTTTTCCTTCCAAGTCATGGTCTTGATCACATACATCATAATTATTGATGTTTCTGAACTTTTGGTCACAGTGACAACGATATATTTGAAGATCGCTCGCTCCCAGGGAACTGGGATTCACATGTACAATAATATTTCTAGTTCAAATAAAAAAAATCTCCTAATGAAAATATTGGGAAGGAATATTCTATGTGTCTCTTAAACCTATAATATCTATATAGGTTTCTCAAATATTTCACACATTAAGCAGTGATTATTTTCAATTCTCACGACTATTACCTGAGCAACACCTACAAACATGGAAGTTTGCCTTAATATATGGGATAGATTTAAAGCATGGCATTATATTTTGAAGAATATGATCAGGGTAATTAGGTAGGTGAAATCAAGATATTATAGGCATGACTAAAGCTTACTTGAAACTGAATAGAAGGAGGACAGGTACCTATGATATTGAAGGTATCACTGATTCAACTGGTAAGTTTATGTGCAGAATAAATGGTGTGCTATGTTTTGTTGAAGCAGCAATGTTTAAAGTATACGCAAGAAATTCCCATATATGTTAGAAATCAGAATATAACTGCATCTAATAGTGGGATTTTGTATCCTGCAATATCATATCAAAAATTTTCACTTAAAAAGTCCCCTGATGGCCCCTTTTCATTGTCAAGCTCTCTTCATTGGTGATATGAAGAGAGCGGAGCAAATCAATTTCAGAGAGAAAAATACAGTGACACTGATTATTTCCATGAGATAAAAAGTCTCACTAAAGGAAAACCATCAAGTGCCTATTATTTTATCTCCACTATTTGCAAATACTCAAAAGCAAATCACAGTATTTAAATATTTTTGAATATTTTCTTTTGTTTATATATGGTTTACTGGGACCTTAAAAATCCACTAAGATTACCACACAGAACATTGCATCACACACACACACACACACACACACACACACACACACACACACAGAGAAGAAGAGAGAAGAAGAAGAGAGAAGAAGAAGAGAAGAAGAGAGAAGAAGAAGAAGAAGAAGAAGAAGAAGAAGAGAAGAGAAGAAGAGAAGAGAGAGAGAGAGAGAGAGAGAGAAGACACACACACACACACACACACACACACACACACACACAAAAGCACACACACAAAAGCCAGATAATGGGAAGCTGATTAGGGTTCTGGGGTGGGGTATTGAGATTTTTTTAAAAGCTTTTTGGGGGACATCTGTGGAAATTATTTTTTTATTGTTGTTTTTCCAAGACAGGGTTTCTCTGTGGCTTTTAGATGCCGTCCTGGAACTAGCTGTTGTAGATCAGGATGGTCTAGAACTCATAGAGATCCACCTGCCTCTGCCTCCCAAGTGCTGGGAGTAAAGGTGTGCAGGTGTGCACAACCAACGCTCGGCCATCTGTGGAAATTATGGCCCTACACAAGAATGCCATTTTTGGAATGTGTAGAGTGTCCCGCCAGGCAGTTTCCAAATTAGCACACAGAGACTTGTTATTAATTTTAAATATTCACTCAGCAGCTCAGCTGTGTTAATGGCTAACTTATACATTGTACATTAACCAATTGTTCTTATGTAGCCTCTGTCAAATGGATTTTTTACATTTTATCAGCAATACAAGTTAATCTCCTCTGCATTTCTCATGATTCTGAGACACCTGGCTTCTTCCCAGCAACTATATATTTTAATTTGGAGTGAAAATCAATTTTGGGAAGTGTGTGGATTCTTCAAATAAAATACACATATAATAATATTAATAAACTTTTTCTGAATATGAAGGGATTAGGAGAAACAAAAATATGAGTGAAATTTTCAAATGCAACTATCCTACTAGGCTTTACAATAGAAAAAATTAATTCTTGAGAATAATTCATATTTAAAATTCTCCTTTCCAAAATAAGTGTATATTAACTTAATTATTTTTGTGAAGGCAATGTAAAATACTAGGTTCCACTAAGTTCAATTTGGTACATGGATTGAAAAAAGCATTTTTCTTCAAGCAAAGCATATTTTATTTAGCACTCTGATAAGTACATATTTATATATGTATATACATATATGTATATAAGCACATGCCTAAGATAGTGTTATAATACACATACACAAAATATATTCATAAATTATGATTATGCAATATTATGTTACATGTTATATAAATTTAATCCACATATAATTAAAGTACCTAAAATTATAGATTAAAAAACTCGTAAAACAGTTCACAACTAGGCAGCACAGTGTCACTACCATGAAAATCCAGACAGAACTGGAGACTACCTGGCATATAGTTTCAGCTAGTATTTGCTCAACCACCAGGCACCATTAGGGCGTGCTGTCTACTGCCAAATATCAAAATCATGGGTAAAATATATTTCATCATGTCTTCCAATTCACTTCCCCTGCTTCTTTCACACAAACAGGCAGGAGGGAGATATAGAAGAATCATCAGTTCTCTTGGAGATCTCCAAGAACTGCAGTCATTTGTTTCCATGTCTGGGTTTGAGATCTCTCTCCTGATTTGTTCCTATTGCATCTCTAAATTCATGCCCTCCTCCAATAGGAGGCATTACATCTAATGAAAATGTCAGTCCTGTAGGATTTTTCCTGTCAGGCTCCTGGATTAAGTTGGAATTTAGCCAAAGCCTGACTGTAAACAACCCCAGAGCAGGGAAACTGTCCCAGACACCTGCAGGAGACAGGGGCAATTAAAACCTAGGATAGATTAAGTGAATGGTGATATTTCCCACAATCCTACCACCAGTAACTGCTCCTGATTGCTGGGCAGAAAATGAGCCCCTGGCTCTGAATCCACAGCATTTGCATATTATCTTGATTACTGGCTCACTCTTGGATCCTTCATTTTGGGCAAGGAAGATTTACTTTTAACTCAATACTTGGCAAAATCACGCTTGTGCTGATCAAATGTGCCCTTGAAGATACAATGTAAATGACTATATTAGGGAGAATAATTACTTACCCATCTGAGCCTCCGTGAATTTCAAGTGTCAGAATCCACAAATATATGCATTTGTGGAATATGGCATGACATAAAAATCATTACAAGGCAGCAGGATCTAGCAGCACAGAGTAAAATTTCAACATCAGAAGGCAGAGATGGAGGATTTCATCTAGATAGCCAGGATATAGGCACAAGAAATTGGAAATATTTTCACCCCTACTTACCCCAGGATACATTTCTCTTTTGTTTATTACTCTTTCCAGGGCTGAGAATAAATTATATTATTTCCTGTCATCCATTTTACATATCATTTTTTTCCTGTGGCAGCACATGTTCACTTGGGAGGGATAAATGAATGAGCATCTAAGAACGAGATCTCCAAGCTTTTCTCAGAATTTGCTTTCCATTGATGGAATTGGGATCAATCTCCTCATTGGTTCAGACTCCAAGCAAAATTTAAATGCACACATACCTGAACTTCGAGAAATGTGGAGATTACATGTTGTCAAAATTGAAGGTTCTTCCTACTCAGGATCTGGCTATATGCCCAAACTCAATTGCTCTTAGGCATAACAAAATCCCACTGTCTATTTTCCTAGACAAAGGCAACTAACAGATACAGATATATGCAAGAGACATTACCCATACAAATTAGGAAATTCAGGATTCTTTTATTCCTTGTAGTACAGCTATGATTAACCTGATTCTGTCACATGTGCAGCAAGGCAATACCTGCATACTTATTTTCTTTACAATTGGTGAAACTCTTTGTCACACTTGAAGTTCTGTAAAACCTGCATTTAAAATACTTCACTTGAGGATAGTATCTGACATAGACTAAAGTTGTCCTGCTGTATCCTCACACCTGAGAGTTCATTGTGGGAATGGTTATTACATTGTAGTTTTATTAATGAAAACTTTGATTGACTGAAATTACAAGCAGTAACATCTGTAAAAGTGCATGTGGAGAATATTTCCAGATCTGAATCCCTTGAATGAAGAATGATTGTGTTGCAATGAACTGCAATCAACCAGAATCATCTTGAAGGGAAGGGTACACACAATTCTCCCATAGTCACTGTCAATCTCACTCTTATATGCTATAATTAGACTCTGTGCAGGATTCATCTTGACAATGTCTACAAAACCTTGGCTTAATTCCATGCACTCCATTACTGTCTAAAAAACAGCAATCTGTGTTCTGGGAGTGTCAAAACATGGGATAAATTCCCAACAGTACATGCATATCAGGATTGCACAAACCGGATACTTGAGCCCACAGATCTGTAACATTGAAAGGAAAATGATCAGGATAGCAAGCCTAGATGATTCAAACTTCACATTTGAAATTTAAATGGTCTTCTCATCCCTTTAATCTGCTACATCACTCAAAAACTGAAACCAACATAAAACACATATTAATATGTTCTTTTCATATAATTCTGATTATAAAACTGACAGTGGCATATGCATTTATTTCCTTATTTGTATATGTTTTATCCTGAGGTAAAATATTAATATATGTCCTGAGAAGATACTTCTAACACTACTATGAGTAGGTAAAATATAATACATAAAATTTCATAAGCAGAATAAGGAATGAAAATTAGTGAGCTATACAGTTTCTGGGCTACAACCAAACAAGTTAAAGTCATTTTGCATTAGTGTTATATGATTTGAAAAGAGGACACAGTTACCACATCAGCCCAAATGACAGCTTGTTATATGTAATATCCTACAAGTAGTAAAGATTTCATGATTAAATGTATTTCCCATTGGCATTTTCAGTATTTTCAGTTTTAGGATCCAAAGCCCATTGCTGTTAGCACTAATGGCTGATCTCCATCTGATATTTTTAAAATATTTCAACAGATAGTATAGAGCAAATTTGCAACTGAATGTTTGTCTTGTCTATACCATGAAATCAAAATTTGTAAAACTAAAATTTGTGACAGCTACTGGTTAAGAAATATTCACTCTGTGTTTGTCTGTTGTGATGGAAACCAATCTCCATTTGGTTGTTCATGCCCATATATATGCCCAAAACATGGGTACATAGGGTTATTATGATTGGACTTATTACTTAAAATAAAATTAGATTGCTGAGAGGTAGATTTGATGAGACAGGGAAAGTGGAGGAAGTGTCATGGATATGGATGTTATCAAGAAATAATGTATACATATAGGGAGTCTTCAAAATTGAATTACTTACATCTTATATCATTGTTTTAAAAAATGAAATATGGATGTTTATACAGATGAGGTACTACTTACTAAAAGGGTAAATATGAAGTAGTACATAATTCAACTTCATAAACAAATACTTCCTGGCAATTATTGTTACTTCATGCAATGATTAAAGAGGTAAAGATTCATGTGTTATTCTCGTTACCTAGAATATCTTAAAGTAATTATTAATACTTAATTTAATTTTTGTGATACATACAAGCATACATGTATCAAAGTTTGCTGTTGCTGTATTCTTAGTCTCCAAGTTAAATTATCGAATGTTAATTTTCAGTAACTTTCAAAGCACTTGTATAAAACTTGGCTGCATTAACTTATACAGGTGTGAAAAATATCTTGAAAGTGATAACACAATCATTTACTAAGTACATGTAGTGTTATATCTATTCCCATTTTTTCTTGTGTCATAATTTATTCACTGAATGGTCCACTTCAATATGTCATTAAAACACAGAATATTTCAGAATGTCTCTCCCAGGATGAACTAAAATTCCTTTGTGTATCTGTCACCACTTTACTCTCAGGATAATGTCCATTTAATCAGCATGTGGTATTCCTTCTAAGGATTTTAATGGTAATCCTCTTATTTATTTGGTTTCAACAATTATTTTTTGGCCAGTGTTACAAAAATACAGCTGATGTTTGCTAATCATATCCTCTTGTAAAATTTATAGCTCACAAAAGTAGAGAATTTATTTATTTATTTATTTATTTGTTTATTTTTGGTTTTTTGAGACAGAGTTTCTCTATGTAGCTTTGGAGCCTATCCTGGCACTCACTCTGGAGTCCAGGCTGGCCTCAAACTCACAGAGATCTGCCTGCCTCTGCCACCTGAGTACTGGGATTAAAAGCTTGTGCCACCAATGCACAGTGAGAACACAAGTCTTTACATGAAAGAGACCCATATCTGCCCCTGGACAAACTAATATACTACAAAGAAAGACACACTAGAAAAGGATAAAAAAGGAAATCACAATTTATCATTACAACACAGATGGTAAACTCTCTCAAATTTCCACACTTAGCAGAAAAACCGAGGATATCATTGGAAGCTAAGATGGAAAGGATCCATTTCTACTGAACCATACCTTACATTTACTTATTTTATATATGTACACACAAGTAACCTACAGTGTGTACACAATGTGGTGATTATGAATAGCTGTTTTTAGTATTGATCTTTTGTAACTGAAAAGCCTATGTAATGTCTAGGGCAATAGAAACAGATCTTTTCTAACTTTCTGTCCAAGATTGTTATTGGATTTTCTACAAAGTGTTGGTATTTGCAAGGGTTGGAATTATAATTTGCTATTTCATTGTGCTAACCTTTTTAGGTTCAGTTTGCTCTCCTTTAAGTTTCGTTGTCCTTCGAATTTTCTACACCCTCTTTTAAAAATTTGGTATCACTCTTATATGACAAATACCTAACAGCAGATTTCATTTTCGTTTGGATAGTAAACTATGTCTGGGTAAATTTCCATAAGACAGGAAGAAATATAGCAGTTCATAGAATTTCCAGAAGAAGAATCTCCTTCTGGCTCACTATCACCCTAGCCACGTTGACTAAGCTAAGCTTTAGTATTGGTGATCATGGTTTGTCTTCCTGTCAATGTTATATGTCTGCATTACCAGAAAAATATTTGAGTGAAGAATTCTTTCATACCTTTGACAAATGAAAGAATAATAATACATTAAGGGCTAAAGGATAGTAAAATATAATCACTGAATCAACTGGTAAATTTTTCAAGTTAACCTGGAAGTGTTATTGTCCTATTAGGTGTAATTGTCACCTTAATAAAGCAGAATGAACATAACTAATAATAGTAGCAACAGTAATAACTTATGGGTCTTTCTTGTGATCCTAACCGTGTTACAAATTGTTTAAATGACCTTATTTTTAGTGTAATAATAATACAACATGAAATTAAAATTACATATTGTACATTTTTATTTAAGAAGACTAATGAGCATTATCTTGTTGAATGTATTTCATTTAGTTAAAATAGCACAGAATAAAAACTGCCTTTTGTAGTAGATCAGTACTAATCACTAGAATAGGAATGGACTTTGGGATCCCATTTCACATAAAGGGATACTCCCTCATCCTTGACACATGGGAGAGGGCCTAGGCCCTATGCCAAACTATATGGCTGACCCTTAAGACCCTCATGAAAGGCCTCACTCTCAGTGGGGAGCAGAAATGGTATTGGAAAGGCAGGTTGTTAGTGGGGTGCTGGGGAGGAGGAGAGGGAGAGGGAACGGGGATTGACATGTAAAACAATCTTCTTTCTAATTTAAATTTTAAAAGATTTAAAAAACACAAAGAGAAAAAAGAAAAAAACTCATATATGTATATTTTTAAATACATTTTAACCTGTCTGCAGTTTTGTTTTTTGGTCTGAATCTATCTCTATTGTTCATTAACTGTATGAAGCAAATCTTCAATGTTAGTAGCAGTTAATAAAGTTTAGCTTAGTACATGTGTTGCAGGTTGGCATTGGTGGCTGCATCCCCGCCCTTGTTCCTATGAGTGGTAGCTTCAGAGCTGAGTATTAGGGAGCCATGTTTACAGCTGAAGCTCTGGGAAGTTGAGTGGTCCATGCTGACACTGAATAGATTGCTGACCACTGCTCCAAAACACAATTTATTTCTTTGTTTCTATTGCCTCTTAAAATTGCCATTCTGTTTTGGTCACTACCATATAGCCCAGAATTTGGCTACTAAGGATTCATTCCTCTATTTGACTCTTGCCTTGAGCTTATGCAAGTAAAGACAAGTTCACCAGGAGCCACTTCTGGATTTGTTTTGGACAATTAGAATAGATTTAAAAGCATGTTTAGGTCTTCTGTGAGTAAATCGAGAGAATATCAAGATGATTAATTCTTTTTTTTAACTATATAAGGACAGGTGATGCCTTGCCCTAGAGTTTGTCATTGATTCAACACCCAATTTCGTGTGCAAAGAAAGATTCTGTCCTAACTTTTATTGAGGAAACAATGGTTAAAATAATGAATGATATTACTATTTGCAGCTTGAAAAAGAATATTAATATACCTAATATTTGGATTATATGTCTGCACCTATCAGGTCAAGAACTGTTTTTTTCCTCCATTTTTATCTAATTAGAAACAAGATTGTTTTACATGATAATCCCAGTTCCTTCTTCTTCCACTCCTCTCCTGCCACCTGTCACTAACACCCTACTTATCCTATGACCTTGATGCTAAAGTAGTGAGTGTGAGGCCTTCCATAGTAGATCCTCAGCGTCTCTCATATCCTTTGGGAAAGGGCCTATGCACTCTTATGTCTATCTAGGAACAGGGAGTATCCCTCTATGTGGAATAGACTCACAAATTCCAGTCCTATGCTAGCAATAAATAATGATATACCATAAAGGGCCCCATAGATTTCCTAGGCCTCCTCTCTGACAACCACATTCTTGTGGACTGAATCAGTCCTATGCTGTTTTCCCAGCTATCAGTCTGGTGACCAAGAGCTCCCCCTTGCTCAGGTCAGCTGCTTCTGTGGGTTTCACCAGCCAGGTTTGGATCCATTTGGCCATCACTCCTCCCTCTCTGCACCTGGATTCCAGTTCAATTCAGTGTTTAGCTGTGGGTATTTGCTTCTACTTCCATTAGATGCTCGATGAAGGCTCTAGAATGGCATATAAATTAGCTATCAATCTCATTATCAATGGTGTGCATAGATGCTTAGATTGTTAGTTGGTGTCATCCTTGTAGATATCTGGACATTTCCATAGTGCCTGATTTCTCTTTAAACCAATAATGGTTCCCTCTATTTTGGTATCTCTTATCTTGCTCTCCTCTATTTTTCCCATGATTCAAACTACCTTTTCATTCATGTCCTCCTCACACCTCGTCTTCTCCACTTCTAATTCAACTAGCTACCTCTCCCCTCCCCACATGCTCCCAATATACTTAGTAGGTCTTGTCCCTTTCCCCTTCTCTGGAGGACCATGTATGTCTATCTTAGAGTCCTCCTTGATTCCTAGCTACTCTTGCAGTGTGGATTGTAGCTTGTAATCCTATGCTCTATGTCTAAAATCCATATATGTGTGAGTACATACCATGTTTGTCTTTTTGTGACTGGGTCACCTTGCTCAGAATGGTTTCTTCTAGTTCCAGCAATTGGCCTGTGAATTTCAAGTTTCAATTCTTTTATCCAACTGAGTAGTACTACCTTGTGTAAATGTACTGCATTTTCTCTGTCTATTATTCAGTTGAGAGGCATTTAGGTTGCCTCCAGGTTCTGGCTATTACAAATAAGGCTGCTGTGAGCATAGTTGAACAGATGTCCTTCTTGTATAGTGGTATAAAGTTCAGGGACCAGTCTTGTATACCAATTATTTCAAGAGTACTACCCAATTTATCTTCTAATAAGTTCATTGTGGCTGGATTTGTTTTGAGGTCTCCGATCCATTTGAGCTTATGTTGTGTGCATGGTGATAGACATGTATCTATCTTCAGTCTTCTACATGCCAGCATTCAGTTATGCCAGCAACATTTGTTGAAGATGCTTTCTTTTTTCCTTTGTGTAAATCAGGTGTTGGTAGTTGTGTGGGTCCATCTCAGGGTTTTCAGTTCAATTCCATTGGTTTGCTGCCTATTTATGTGCCAATACCAAGCTATTTTCAGGACAATAGCTTTATAATAGAGCTTGAAGTCAGGAATTCAGGAATGGCGATGCCTCAGGAAGTTCCTTTCTTATACAGGGTTTTTTTTTTTTTTTTGCTATCCTGGGTCTTTTGTTTCTCCATAAAATGTTGACTATTGGTTTGTCAAGGTCTGTGAAGAATTGTGTTGGCATTTTGATGTGAGTTGCATTGAATCTGTAGATAGCTTTTGGCAAGGTTGCCATTTTTACTATCTTGATCCTACCTATTGAAGATCATGTGAGACCTTTTCATTTTCTGATGTCTTCTTTAATTTCTTCCTTTAAAGACTGAAAGTTCTTGCTATACATGTCTTCACTTGTTTGGTTAGTCAAAAAACTGTTCCTTAAAAATCCTTTGATGACCCATTTTATTTCTCATCCTGCTACTTCCATAATTAATATGTGAAGATAACCACATGATCATGGAAGTTGAACCAGGAGGGTCCATGCTTAATTCCATATGGTAGGATAGTCATACATAAAAAACTGTGTAAATATAGGGGACAAATATTAGAATGAGCCATGAGATTGTCAAAACATATTAACCAATTAATTTTGTTACTCATTGACAAGAGAATTGTAGATGTGACTATAACTTATTTTATACTAGATATTTTTATGTAGGTGACTGTAACCTAGAATGTGTCACTGAAGTAACTGCAAAATTTTGTGCAAATTAAGATACTGTGTTTAGCTTTATTGATGAAACAATGTTCAGTCATATACATGAAACTGAAATATGAAGTTTGAACTCAATATTTCTGCATATAAAATTTAGATTTTATGTTCTCCAACTTTAATATCAAAACCTTTTTGTTTTCACAAGACATCTGCAGGTCCCCTCTATTACTCATGCTGCTGATCCCATTCTGTGACATGAAATAGAGAAACTCATATAGAAAGAGTAAAACACTGTGAGTATAATTATATTCATGAGATAAATAAAATAACCTATAAAGTAAAATATTCCATTGCTCATTGTTTTATGTCTACTATGTGCAATTTTTCAGTAACAAATTCACAAGAAGTAGCACTAAGTTATATGTAAAAATTGATTTTGTTTCTCATATGTGATGGGGGACATCCTTCTGTGTATGTTTATCTTTTTTCCAATTTTTTATTTGAATTAGAAACAAGATTTTTTTACATGTCACTGTATGTTTATCTTATTGGTTGTTGAATAAGGCACTGTTCAGCCAATGAGGTAGCAAGTTAGGTGGGACTGGGATTCAAAGAGTATTCTGGAAAACATAGTAAAGTCTTCTGATCCAGGCAGGAAGTGACACAGCAGGCAGACTCAGAATCTAAGCAGGGACAAGTAGGAAGTTTTTCTCTTCCTCTTCCTCTTCATTCTGCTCTCTGCTCTGGAGTTGACATGTGATTGCCAGTAAGACAGGATGTATTCCGGTGGCATCTTCAATAAGATAAGCTTTTAAAATATATAGACTAATAATTATGTTTGATAATTAAGAGTTCGAGACAATCCTGATCTACAAGATCTAGTTACAGGACAGCCTTCATAGCTAAGGAGAAACCATGTCTCAGAAAACCAAAATTAAATAAATAAATAAAAAATAAAAGAGAGGCTTCCTGACACAGAATAAGTGGCAAAAACTGCAAGGCTCTTTAGAGGTCTTGCTAATAACTGAATGATATGTATGAACAGTGGCAATGGCATGCTGCTTGATTTCAGCATAGAACAAAGTACTAAGCACAGCTCTCCTTGCTGGCAGTAAACTGATGCCTACAATCTTAGAAAGATATCTGCTAAAAGGGTGCTGCTTTTAATTTTAGCAGCATTGTTTAGCACATAAAAGACTGTGTGGCCAGAAAAGGGTAAAGATGTACTGTAAAGACAGATTCATATGAAGAAGAACCTCTAAATGTGTTTAAAAATATGCATAGTCTTATGAGAGAAAAGAAACAGGATAAAGTAATAGAAAGTAAGTAGGAAAGAAAGAGAGAGAGATAGAAAGGAAAGAAGGAAAGAAGGAATGATGGAAGGAAGGAAGAGAAGCAGGTGTTGGTAGTAAACACCAGTAGGATTTGATGAAGGAAGCAGAGGCAGGCAGATTTCCATGGAGAAACCCTGTCACATAAAAGGAAAAAATAAAAGTAAAAGAAATAGAATAATGAAAACTCCAAGTAAAGATGGAAAATACACAGAGTGTCTGGATACTTTATGCTATATTTTTCTCATTAAATTGTTTGATTGCTGAGGAATGAGTTACAGCTGCTAAAATACATTTGATTATAGGTACTCCTGAATTATCCAACTTGTACATTTTAAAAATGGTTTGACTTCAAAATTGAAGTCTAAGGACAGGCTACTTGGGAAAAGAATTTCTGGTTGTGTTTTCACAGAAAATGTAAAGCTGTGGATTCCATCCAGACTAATATGGATTGATAGAGCAAGATCCGCTGAAGCAGTGGCTGAACTCATCCTATATCCAAAACAGCTGAGATGATGCAGTAACAGACCACTACAGCCAGGATTTCTGTGTTTTATCATGATCCCCCATGATATAGATATTGTCCCCAACAAGCAGGAAGCAGTTTGGAATGAAATTTCCAAATATTGCTTTAACTTTATGCTTTCATTTAAATGTGGTTATTTATAAATGGTAATGATCACAGTCAGTCTTCTTTTAAAGGACAAAAGGGGACAAGGTTATAGGAATGAATACATTGGTATGGATTTTCATTTATTGATACAAATTTAAGGTTACTTTTGTTATATGTAAATTTCTACTCTTATTTAGGTATTGTGTTCATAGAGATCTTTAAAAATGTAATGCATAATTTAAAAAAGATTAATAGTCACCTATAATATTCAGAACTTTTAATTAGTTATGTTTATAGATATACAGAAATGTATTTTAGATGGGTAGATATTCTTCAAACCTGTCAATGACCTACAGAATATATGGCATTTGATTAGGGTTTTTCATGACAGTGAGACACAACTGCTCCTAACACACCAAATATGTCACAAAGGAGGATGGGGATCAAAGAAACTCAATATGGAGTTTGCTTTCAACATGACAAGATTAGCCATTTGGGCAAGAAACTGCTCTTGGCTAGACTGTTGTTGCAAAATAAACTGGACGTAAAGGACCCACAGTAAAGTGACTGCTGTACTTGCAAAACAAGACAGTCCTGAAGGGTCCTGCTTCATGAGAAGTCTTCCATACACACTGTGGTCTATAGGCTGAAGATGGATGTAACAATGTTACAGAGGAAATTTGAGTGACTGTCCAGAGAGTGCGATGTCTATGTCAGTATTAGAGTTTATATATTATCCTTCTGTGGTCTTTGATGGAGTTGAAGACAGATAGTTATGGTTATAGATTTCTTTAGTTATTATAAAATTCAGTTACAATTAAAACCTTAAACTCACAAAGAAAGGTTAGATGATCGAATATTTTCTTTAAAACTTGCTGAATATTAATGAACAAAATATTGTAACCATTGTTCTTACTTGATAACAGTTTTGTTATATATTTTACTATGATAATGTTAAAACCCTTCTTTTTATTTAGACAGAAAAGAGGAGATGATGGGGGACATCCTTCTGTGTATGTTTATCTCATTGGGTGTTGTATAAAGCACTGTTTGGCCAATGCGGCAGCAAGTTAGGTGGGACTAGGAGTCATGGAGTATTCTGTGAAATGTAGTAAAGTCTTGTGATCCAAGCAGGAATTGAAAAAGAAGACTGACTCAGAATATAAGCAGGGACAAACAGGAAGTCATTCTTTTCCTCTTCCTCCTGCACTCTGCTCTGGAGCCATCATGTGATCCCAGCAAGAGAAGATGCCTGACACTCCCGTGCATTTAGATAAGTATTATAAAATATATAGATTATGGTTATTCATGATAATTAAGACTGAGCTAACAAGTAAGTAATCGTAATCATTGGCAAGCAGCATGTGCCTAATATAAGTCTCTGTACGTTATTTGGGGCCCTAAAGTAGCAGACAGAACTCGGGAGGCTGGTGGAAAAATTTATTGTTACACACATGTTTTTCCTGGTAACTTGAAAAAATGAAATGATTACCACAGGTATTTTCATTGTAGATCCTTTAATTCTATACATGTGTACTATAGTTTGTTTTAACCCCAACTTGTCTTGACTATGAGACAGAACTGAGAGAAGCTTCCTCTATGCTGTACTTACTGCATTGTATGTGTGGGGATGTGACTTGAATGCACGGGCACTTGTACATTTTCTGACATTTATTCAGGAAATAGTCAAAGTATTCAGAAAATAGATTGTAAGCCGGGCATTGGTGGGGTACACCTTTAATCCCCGCACTCGGGAGGCAGAGGCAGGTGATCTCTGTGAGTGCGAGGCCAGCCTGGTCTCCAGAGCCAGTGCCAGGATAGGCTCCAAAGCTACACAGAGAAACCCTGTCTCAAAAAACAAAAAAAAAACAAAAGAAAGAAAGAAAGAAAGAAAGAAAGAAAGAAAGAAAGAAAGAAAGAAGAAGAAAATAGATTGTAATACTGGAGGAACTCAGAGGACTCTATATATCTAGGGAGAGAGGAGGACACTGTGATTTATATAATGTTTAGAAGTGCGGGCTCCTAGTTTATTAATTATGTATTTTTGTCTTTTGAGGATATAATGTATACAACCAGGGAGACATCTCAGTCAGTAATTTGCTCATTTGCATATTTGTAAACTTATAGAATGTTGATGCATATTAAATTTCAAAATGAGGCATAGTAGTATTCTATACTATCAGGATATAAGAGAAGTGTGGTAACATGACTTTCTCTGATTATGTAAGACTAGGTATTCAAGAATGACATATTCCAGTCAAAGGGGAAAACCTATCTGAAATAAGCTTGTTAAACACAAACAAACAAACAAACAAAAAAAAAAACAAGAAAGTGCAGCAAAGCAGAATTTGATCAATATGCAAGCAAATTACATTTAATTCAGACTTTAAAATTCAAAATCCCTGCTGCTTTGCCATAAAACAGGGAGGGGATAGAGAGAGATGAATCAGCAGCTCTGACGCAGACCTCCAAGAACTGCAGTTATTTGTTTCCAATCCAGCGTTTGAGATCTCTCTTCTTATTGGTTCCTGATGCATCTCTAAATGTATTCCCTCCTCCCTAGGAGGCAATCTGATGTAATAAAAATGTCTGCACAGGAGGATTTTTTCAGTCAGGCTGCTGGCTAATATCCAGCTCTTAGCTGGAATTAGTCAAACCCTGACTGAAAACGACTTCAGAGAAGGGAAAATGTCCCAGAGACCTGCCGGCGACAGAGACAATATAAACCTAGGATAGGGGGGATTTGGTGGGATGTACAGAGCTGCTGGGGCAAGACACTCTCTCCTGTTTGCAGTGCAGGTAATGTGCTCTTGTCTCTAAAGCCACTGTTTCTTCTTTAATATCTGCTATGCCATTGTAGTTTTGAATCCTGCAGTATTTGCAAGGCAGATTTGCTTTTGAATCAGTATCTGACAGAAATGTGTCTTGTGTTGATCATATGGGCTACTTTAAGATATAATACAAAAAAAATCTATATAGGGAAGAATTCTTACTTAGCCATCTAGAATTCTTTGTATTTCAAATGTCAGCGTCTCCAAATAAGAGACATTGGATAACATTACAAGCCAGGTCTAATTGGCAGTTCTAAATCACAGTCAGCAATCAGAAGGCAGAAAAGGAGTAATTCATTAGAAAGCCTGGATACAGGCACAAAGAACTGGATATATGTTCACCCCTACTTACCCAAGGATGCTTTTCTCTTTTTTGTATTGTATTCAGTGCTTAGGATAAATTATATTTTTCTTGTCATCCACACTATTCTGTGGTTTCTGCGGCAGCACCCGTTAAGTTTGGAGGGAGAAATGAGTCAGCAGCTATGAAGGAGATCTCAAAGCTTTCCTCAGCGTTTGCTTTCCATTGGTGGAATTGAGAACACTGTTCTTATTGGTTCAGACTCCAAATGCCATTTGAATGCACACAGACCTTCCTTGTGAGGCAAGGGGAGCTGACAAGTTGTCACAATTACAGTCTCTTACAAGACAGACTTGGCTACATTCCAGCTCTCATTAGCTCCTGCTGTAACAAAAGCCCAACTGTAAATTATCCCAGACAACGAATACTGTTCCTGATATATGTAATAGATAGATCCTATGGATATTAACAATATCAGTGACTGTTTGATTCCTTGTATTACAGCTATGAATCATCTGATAATTTCTCCTGTGTAGCAAGATGTCTGCTTCTTGAAATACTGATTATCTTTAAAGATGTGACATCCCAGTTTCATACCTCAAGTGCCACAGTATCTACAAGAAAAATAATTCTCTTTAGGCTTTAGTATATGACAGACATTAGGAGAGTCCTCTCTTTACTCTCCTTGTTGCAATGCTTATGGCATTGTAAATTTATTCATGAAAATTTTGATTACCTGAAATTATGAGCAGTAACATTTGTAGACTCTCCCCTATAACCTCATGCTATGATTAATAACATATAGCACAGGAAATTTTCTTGTTATTATCCTACTCAAATGAAGTTCTCACAGGTTCAGCTTGGCATTCTCTGCTTATATTGTCACTAAATTTGACATATAGAACTATTTTACGTAATTTTTTCTTACATGCCAGCCCATTCCTATCCTTGAAATCAGTCAGAGATGAGATTTTTTTTTGGAAATCAATGGTTTATTTATAATTGCACAGAGCTATTAAACATCAGATTTCATGGTACATACGTGTGTGTGTGTGTGTGTGTGTGTGTGTGTGTGTGTGTGTGTGTGTGTACCATGAAATCTAATATATATATATATATATATATATATATATATATATATAGAGAGAGAGAGAGAGAGAGAGAGAGAGATAGATAGATAGATAGATAGATAGATAGATAGATAGATAGATAGATATGCTTTAAACAGTGTCAACATTATTTGCCTCCTATCTCAGATAATAGCTTTCTTTGTCTGACAGTAAAGTTAACAACCTAAAAGATTGTTTTTTTTTTTTTAATCATCAACCACTTCTGAAACTGTTGGAATCATTCTGCTATCTTCTCAATACAAGCGTTTGGCATTTCATGGAGACAAGAAATACCAGAACATTGTACACCAAAGACACTTAAGGTCCTTACACTTTGCTGTGTTCTATCCCAACTTTTGTCTGAATCGCAGATCTATGTGTATATCATTATGACATTAGGACTCAGTTTATTTCTGTATGCCTCTTGCCAAATGATAGAAATTCCTATCTATCATCATTCTAGTCTCAGGTTACTGGCTATTAAAGCATCTTGTGATTTTTCTTCCATCGCATGGTCTTGATCTCAAACCTCATACTTACTGATTTTTTTCTCAATTTTTGGCTACAGTGAGAAACATATATTTAAAGATCACTTACTATTTTCTCATATAGGGCACTTAGATCATGACAGAAAAGAATTTATTCCTGCTAACTTTTAAACTACTAACATGCATGTTAACCTTAAATTTTATCACTTGTAGTCCTTCCCAGTGAAGCTTCCAAATGGCAGCAGATGGATTTCTTTTATATGATAACATCAGCAAACAGGGACATACGAAATAGGTTCTTTCTCTCGGGAGTGAAATTCTACTCATATTTTTTTAAATCATATGTGAATATCAAGTGTGTCCCCATATGCATAACTTTGGCCAAGAACAAATTGAAATAAGACATTACTGGCATCTGAGTGAGAAATCTACTATCCCTTCACTCTATAAGATATTCAGTTTTCTCAATATCTCTCCAAATAAAATATGGTATCTTAAAAGTAATTTAAATAATTATATAAGTGTATGTAAGAGTATATGTTGGTTTTCTTGTCCATATTGTATGTATGCATGTATGTATGTATGTATGTATGTATGTATATGCTTGTCTACACTTTGTTGACATATTTCAGAATTTCATGCATGATAACTGTATTTTTATTATGTTAGTCACCATTTGTTTCCTCTATATTCCAATGATTTTATTATCAACATGCAAATACACCAATAGCAAACCAAGGCTGATTACAGATTGTGGTTATTATGTGTAACAGATTTAACATTTTGGAATTGAAAGAACTATAGTATTATGCTTCACTGGACATAGATCCTTTCTATTTTACAGGCAATATATGCCCTTAACTTTTCTGCTATAATTGTGGAAATTGAGAGAGTTTCCTATGTGATTTCACAAGACAATTTGTGATGTCATTGTGCTATTTTTTTTGGTTGTTTCTTTGCTTTTATTTTCTTTGTACTGTTCTTCAAATGCCCTAAACTTTCTGTTTTTAATTACTTTACCTTCTTAGAAATCATTGTCTCCCTGACAGATACCCTTTTTCCTTTGGATAATAACCCACATATGACCATTGCAGGCAATGTTTTCTGAGTCTAAGAATAAAAGTGGGTTGTGCAGATTGATCAGTTGATAATGCAAGTTCTTGGTCATTGGACCAATTGTGAAAGTGTGTAATTATACTGTAAAATAGTGTTATTTTGTCCTGACAGTGACAAATAATGTTGTAAAAATAAATATTCAGGATAAAGTTGGTAATAATATGGCTTTAGAAAAGATGCAGATGATTGTTCTGTTTTTTGTTCACTATCATTCTAGCAATGTGGTGGAAGTTAGACTTCCACCTATGTTGCAAGATTTTTTTCTTTCAATGTTACATGCCTTCATTGCTGAAAAATATAGAGTGTAAAATTCAGACATGTTTAGGAACACAACCAGTATCCCCACAAACACCTAACAGTTAGTAAGTTATTGTGATTGAAGCAGGCACTAAATTCTTCAAATCCTCCTTGATGTTTTGTAAACTTCTTAGCTGCAGGTTTGACACTGTAAAGCAGAATGCTTATAAGTTTATTAGCTATTGAATAATTTATAATGTCTTCCATATCCCAATAGTGAATAGAATTGATAAAATGAACTGATTTTTGGAGGAATCATGATAGAACATATTTTACCCAATTCCGAGGTCTTAAGTACAGCAGATTGAACAGCATTGTACTTCTTGGATGTAATTGTTGATTACAAAACAACAGCAGAGACACTGGTATGTGTATATTTTTAACCACACTGTCTCCTTACTGTTATTTTTTTCTGTCTGGATCTCTCTTGTCTGAATATCTGTTTTCATTTCAAGAGACAAATTTTCAACTGTAGTTGCTGTAAAATGCAACTCAGCTTAATACATGTGGTGCAACATGGTAGTGTTCACTGAGTATGATTTTCATTGCTGAATTATCAGGGATCCATTATTATAACCACAGCTATGGCAAATTGTTGTAAGCCTTCTCATGCTGAATAGCTAACTGATCACTTCTCAGAACCTCATACAATATCTTATTTGTTGGTCCTCTTTTTTGATTTTCCTTTTTAATTATTAATTCATATTATATACTCCAGCACCAATTCCCTACACTTCCCTCCTCAGCCTTTCATCTCCTTAGAGAGGGTAAGACCTCCTGTATGGAGTCTACAAAGTGTTTTCTATCATCTGGCAGGTGCAAGACCAAATCTACACCCCCTGGACTAGACTGAGCAAGTTATCTCTTCATATAGAAAAGGGTTCACTAAGTTATATTGTGCATTACTGTTATATCTTTGATCCATTGCCAATGGCCTCATATAGTTTCTTAACTGAACCAATATCTCCTATGTTCTGGAAGTCTAGGTCATCTTATGCAGGCTCGCCCCAGACAGAGTGATCTCTCAGTTGCTCTGGTCAGCTGATTCTGTGGGTTTCCCCATTACTGACTTGAACCCTTTGTTCATATTACCTCCATTCCATCACTTTGAGTGTACCCAAGGACTAGAAAAAATCATACAGAGTGAGGTAACCCAGAATCAGAAAGACATATAGTACTTACTCATTCATAAGTAGATAACAGTCATAAACCAACAGATGCCCAGCCTACAATCCTCAACACCCTAAAGCTAGCAATTGTTCCAGAAAGAGATGGGAGAAGATGCAGAAACCAACAAGTAACCATTTGGTAGAGCTTTTTAAAATAGTCCTTCCCTGCTCTCATCAGGGACAGTCATCTTTTTGGAACTACCATTGTGGTTATGCCAGGAAAGCCAGGCACCTGAAAGCAGTTTTTCCTCAGGGTTGGGATATTAGAATTATTTAAATCATTTTTAGGACTTCTGTGAAAATTCTGGCCCCAGGAAAGAATGTGATTTGTAGGCACTGTTTTGTGTCCCACCAGCCAGTTGCCAAAAAAAGCACACATAGACTTATTATTAATTCTAAATGTCCAGCCTGCAGCTCAGGGTTGCTAATATCTAACTCAAACATTTTATGTGAACCTAAATTTTTATGTACCCTCTACTATGTGAATGTGCACCTTTTGTGTGTAACACAAGTTCAGCTCCTCTGTATTCTCTTTATGACTCCTAGAATCCATGCTTCTTCCCAGCAAACACTCAGTTTGCTTCTCCCACCTAACTTAATGTGTCTAAATCTAAGCCAGTCAGCATCTTTATTAAACCCACCACAGTGACATATATTCACACAGTATAAATGAATATTCCACACACTGCTATTTACTTTTTCACACATACTCCCTATTTAATACATTTTATTTATATGCTGGAAGATACATAATTTTGTATACTTCCCACCTCTTTTTAAAGCTTTATGATTAAAATCACATGATAAAAGTATTGGGAAATAATATTTTATTTAATTTATGTGTACATTTAGTCTAAAATATCTGTTTTTTACATATTTCACACATTAAGCAGTGATTATCTTCATTTCTCAGGCCTATAACTTGAACAACACCTTCAACATCATAGAAGGTGAACCTGTAGAGTTAATGTGTAATTTTATACATGCTTGTCCATGACCTGGAGTTGCCTTATTATATCGAAAAAAAAGGTAGAAACAGCACGTGCATTTTGAAGCATATAAAACATGATACACACACACACACACACACACACACACACACACACACACACACACACACCACATATATATATATATATATATATATATATAATATATATATATTCAAGAGATTATAGGCAGGATTATATTTTATTTGATACTGAATAGAAGGAGAGCAGTTGTCTGTGATACAGAAGGTATCACTGAGTCAACTGCAAAGTTTATGGACAGTATAAGAGACTGTGGTAAGTTTTTCTGAAGCAAAAATATTGAAAGTATATGCCTGAAATTCCCATGTACAATTAGAACTCAGAATATATCTGCTTCTAAAATTGGTATTTTGTATCCTGCAATATTATATCAAACATGTTTTCTTCAAAAGTTCCCTGAAGGCCCCATTACTTAGTCAAGCTACTCTTCCTATTTGTTGACATGAAAAGAGCTGAGCAACACAATTTCACAGAGTAAAACACAGTGACTCAGATTATTTGGATGAGATAAAGAAAACTTGGTAAAGGGAAACAACCCAGTGACCATTATTTTCTCTCTACTACTTGCAATTACTCAAAGGCAGCCACAAGAGACCCTGTGAATTTCAGTGTCAGATTCCCCACATAAGTGCAGTTGGGGAACCTGACATGAAAACAGTAAACTTTACAAGCCTGCTGTAATTGGCAGCACAGAATCACAGGCAGCAATCCGGAGGCAGATAGGGAAGATTTCATGTAGATATACTGGATATAGGCCCAAAGAGCTAGATATATGTTCACACCTATTTACTGCAGGATGTTTTCTTTTCTCTTTTTTAATGGTATTTAGGGCCTAGGATCAATTATATTATTTTCTGCAATCCATTTTCTGTATGGTTGTTTCTGTGGCAGCACACATTTAATTGGGAGGAGAATTGAATCAGCACCTCTGAAGATCTCCAAGATTTCCTCAGAATTTGTTCCATTGGTGGAAATGAGATCGCTCTTCTTATTGGTTCAGATTCCACGCACAATTCTGGATGCACACAGACCTTCAGAGAGAGAGAGGCACTGAGAGCTAATATGTTGTCAGGATTGCAGGTTCTTACCAGTCAGCCTCCGACTATATTCCAAAACTCAATTCCCCTGGGCATAAGAAAATTCACTGCCTATTTTCCTACTGAAAGGCAACTACCTATTGCTGATATATGCAGGAGATAGAACACAAACAAATTAGGAAATCTAGGGATTCTTTGATTCTTTGTAGTACATCTTTGGTTAACCTGATCCTGTCACCTATATTATAGCAAGGCGATTCCTCCTTATGAAATACTTATTTTCTTCAAAACTGTGGAAACTGTTTGTCACACTTGAACTTCTGTAATAGCTGCATTAAAATACTTCACTTGAGGGATAGGTATCTGACTTAGACTAAGGGAGTCCTGCTGTTTCCTCTCCCCTGGAAGACCCATTTTGTGAATGGTTATCACATTGTAGTTTTATTCATGAAATCTTTGAGTGAGTGAAATTACAAACAATAACATCTGTAAAAGTACATGTGAAGAATATAGACAGATCTGAATCCCTTGAATGAACAATGATTGTGTTGAAATTTAACTGCATATAAGCACAATCATCTGACAGGAAAGGTTACAGAAAAAGGTAGACACGGTCAATCTCACTGTTATCTGATAAGCTATACTTATTCTCTGTCATGATTTATATTGACAGTGTCTGCAATACATTAGTATAATTCCCTTACTTCACTAGAACAGTCTTTGTTCTGGTAGTGTCAAGTCATGGGAGATATTCCTCAAAGTACGTGCATAGCAGGAATACACAAACCAGATTCATGAGCTCACAGATCTGTAGTATTGAAAGGAAAATTATCAGGATTGCAGACAGTAGGAGATTGAAATTTTTCATTTGAAATTTAAAGGGTCTTCTCATCCTTTTAATCTGAAACCTCA
Source organism: Cricetulus griseus (assembly GCF_003668045.3). Classification (NCBI taxonomy): domain Eukaryota; kingdom Metazoa; phylum Chordata; class Mammalia; order Rodentia; family Cricetidae; genus Cricetulus; species Cricetulus griseus. The sequence continues at coordinate 136,475,477 of NC_048596.1, forward strand.
CTCAAATACTGAAACCAATGTAAAACAGATATGAATGTGTTCTTTTTATATAGTTCTGGCTGTAAATCAAACTATGACATTTGCTTTTATTTCCTTATTTTTGTATGTTTTATCCTGAGGTAATATGTTAATATATTTTAGAACAGGCACTTCTCACAACACCATGACTAGGTAGAGCATAATACAGAGAAATACATGAGCAGAATAAGGGAAAACCACCCCATTGTGAGAAATGAAAATTAGTTACCTGTGCAGTTTCTGGGGTAATAGCAAACATGTTAAATACATGGTACATGAATGTGATACCATCTGAAAAGAGAAATAAGTGACCACATAATCCCAAATGATATCTAGTTTTATGTGATATCCTAACTAGTAGAAAATAATTTATGATAAAATATATTAGATATTGTCATTTTCAGTATTTTCAGGTTTAGACTCCATGGTGCAGTGCTGTTGCATTAATGACAGTTCTCCATCAGATTCTTGTGAAGTATTTCCAAGCTTATGAAAGCTATTGAGAAAGGACAGAGCTCACTTGCAACTGGACAGTTGACTTGTCTATATCATAAAATCAAAGTCTGTAAAGGTAAATTTGTGACAGCTTCTGGTTTAGAAATATTCACTCTGTGTGTGTGTGGTGTGGTAAAAATCACATATTGCTTGGTTATCCATGCCCAATAATATGCCAAAAACTTATTACATACATAGGGTTATTATGATTGGCCTTATTACTTTATAATAATAAAATTAGATAAGTTGAGGGTAGATTGGATAAGCTGAAGGGAGTGTCTGAGAAATGGATGTAAACAATAAACAATATATACATATAGGAGGTTTTCAGAATTCATCATTCATCATATTTGGTTAAAAATTGAAGCATGGATGATGAGGCAAATGAGGTACTACCTAGTATAATGGTAAATGATACGTAGTACTTAATATATGTTGAAATACAGTTATATCCCTGGACACACATTTTGTTAATTCATTCAATAATTAAACAATCCTAGATGCATGTATTATTCTCATTTCCCTGAATATTTTAAGTAATTTTAATACTCAATTTAAATTATCTTTTTGAGATTTATCTGCAAGCATATATGTATCAAAATTTGTTGTTGCTGTTGTCTTAGTCTTCAATATAAATCTTATCAAAATTATTTTTCAGCAACATTCACAGAACTTGTCTGAAATTTGGCCGTATTAACTAAATCATGGGTGATGAAAATATGTTCAAAGCTGTAGGAAAGTCATTCTTTAAGAGTTAAGGAAGCATCTTTACTAAGGATATGTACTGTTATATCTAGTCCACATTTTGCTTGAGTCATAATTTATTTAGTGAATGTGCCAATTTAGGTCCTTATTTTCACCACTACATTCTGTGACATTCTGATCATGATTATAGTTATCCAAACACACACACAATGACACCCAGACACATACTTCCTTATATGATTGTGTTCTTGCATTCACCAAAATACTCATTTTTGATAATGTATGCTCACATAATTTATCACTTGTTTTATAACTTTTTCTAAGACTTTTCTGAGCCCAATAAAACGAGGCAAAATGTATAAGGCAAATATATGAAGGTGTATAAAGTTAAATATAAGATCATATTTTTCCATACATTGGGCAAGGAGGGAAAAGGATGACTTTAATCATTCTTTTTAGGATATTTGCCATTACAAAGTTACATAAACCTGATACACTAGAAATATATCTTTTCCAGAAAAAACTCCAATGTTGATTTTTATTTGAGTGTTGATTTACTTATGTATGTACTTATACAGCTATTTCTAATACACAAGACTTTACCTGAGAATTAAAGAAGATATAATAATTTCACCACAATAAAAGTACCATCTTTTCAGCATCCCTATTTTATGAAAAGCTAATGGTGATTATGCAGAAAGTCTTTCCCATTGTTTTGTTTCTAGAAAATACCAATTGGGCTCAGGATGCAACAAACCTCAACACAAGTTTGCATATGACTGTTTGAAAGTGATTTCTTGGGTGAACACTGTTTCTTAGGAACATATGGCTGACTATGTGAATTGTGAGAACAGGGATCCTCACCCAGCCCTGTATACAAAACAAAGAAAATCAGCTATTATTCCATAAACAGCAATGTGCATGCACAAGTTTCTCCAGCCCAATCCTAACACCTTTCAGTCACAAATAAACACACAGAGGCTTATATTAATTATAAACTGTTTGGCTGAATGTTCAAGCTTCTTACTGGCTATCTCTCTCCTAGTTGTTAATGCATTTGTATTAATATATGTATCTCCATGTGGTCTTGACTTATGGGAGAATACCTGGGTGTCCTGTCTTCCCAGTAGTTATTAGTGTTTGTCTTGAGACTCACTCTCTCTTTTTCTCTCTCAGAGTTCTCATAGTCTGGTGGCCCCACCTAAATTTCCTCCCTGATCATTGCCCAAAATACTAACATTCATTAACCAATAAGAGAAACACATATTCACAGCTTACAGAAGAACATCCTCATTATTACCTCTTTTCTCTCTAAATTAAAATGATAATTTTAATTTTAACATAATAAGGTTATGCATACATATGTATATATAATTATTAAGCCAGAAATATAGTGAATAAGATTTTCTTCATTAATATTTGTCAAAATTTAAAGAAAATATTCCATCATCTATCTATCATTCTGAGTCTAAATTTTATATGTAAATTATCTTTTATCATAAATAAGAATAAACCATAGTCGCAATTATCTATCCCCAACTCCAGCAAATACTCCAAAAGGATAATATATCAAATCTCGAATTGACAGAAAAATTTTGATGCCTAGGCAGTGACATAAGGTTCCTGTGTGACTTTGGCCCTTTTTCAGTCTATAGGACCAGAAAGTCTGTCAGACTTTTTGATGATGCAGGAATTTGAAAGACCATACTGTCCCTTGGCAAGTACGGCAGTCACTTTTCTTTGTAACTTTCTTATCCAGATTGGACAGAATGCTGTCAAACAGTCCAGGCAAGAGCAGTCTCTTTTCCGAATGTCTATTCCTGCCACATGTTGAAAGTAAAATCCATAGTTTCTTTGATGTCCATCTTCTAATCTGACATAATTGGTGTAACCAGGATCAGTGGTATCATTGGCATGAAAAACCTAATAAACACTCCAAAGCAAGGAAACAGAACTATGCACTATGTTTCATAATGACTAAAGCTTACACAGTACCCTCACTATATTTACATGCCTAGTCTAACTTAAAAATTCAGTATTTTGGAATAAATGGAGAGTAATAATTATAATACTATATTGAATTTTAGATAACAGGCAAATCATGTAGGTAAAAATTAAGCATTTTGAAGTTAATGCAGCTAATAATGTTACATATATGATTTTATTGGTAAAGTCATATCTACAAGCATTCACATGGAAACTGAAAGAATAAACATTTCTTTTTATGTAAATAGCTACTAATAAATACTTAAGTTGCAGTTTTTAAGGCAACAAAAAGGCAAACATTTACTAAAGGTACCTGCTGTATTAAAAACCAGGCTAATAAGAACTACTTACTAGTAGGAACTCCAGGAAGAGCAACACTGAAAGAAAGCCTACACCTTGCTGGCTCTGCTTCTTAAGGAGAAATTGAACAACAAGAAGGACACCATTATAACAATAGCAGTAATAAACTTAGTGATAAGTTTTTAGATGACAGTAGTCGTATACTTGGTGAATCAATTTAAAAACAACTCCTTATTACTTTGCAGTGACTTATTGGCTCTGGAATATGCCTGGCTATCTATAAAATCTCTTTCCTTATCTTTTGCTGCTTTTAAAGATTTGTTTTAGTTAACATTCTAGCAAACAGACTTTTTCATTCTTTGTTTATACCCTGTAGTTCCAGTGTCTGTTAGTACTAACCTTCAGTATTCTGCTGCATTATTGAGAATTGCCTATATTTTTATTCATATCACCCCAAATTTCTCATCCTTGAAGTCAATTTACAATTTATATTTCTTTTTAGTATTTGCAAGAAAAATTAGAGATCAAAGAACAAGAGGTATCTTTGGACTATTTCTAAGTAAAATAATGAGCTGGACTCTTGCACACATGTGATTCCAGCAGCTAGGACGCCATGGCAAGAGCATTAAAAAGGGCCACAATTGGCCACATGTCAACTTCAAGGCTATTCTTTCCCTGTCCCAGAAAATCAAATAGCCATATTAAGAACATTAGTCCTTGCTGATTCTGAAAAATAAGAGTTCATTAGCTGGGTAAACATGGGATTCATAAGTATCGAGATAGACTATAGCTCAAAATATGTTTTGCTACTCAGAGGATGGTCATATTTCTAGATGACCAATTACTATTTCACCATGTTAAAATATATAATCCATTTTTAGAGGAAATATATGAAAAAGAAGAAAAACATCAGCAATCATTACTACCTCTTGTAAATGAGAAGGAAATTGATAAAAAAGAAAACAACCAAAACGTGGTAAAACAGCTACCAACGAAGATTTCAACAAAAGCTATCTATGCTAATTGTGAAAGTTAGCTTGCTCACCATCAACAAAAACTTGGTTCTATCTCTATCAGCCTCATCTCTGCCAAAATGACTGATTTGACAAACTATATGGCACACAATTCACAGACTTTAACCATAAGCATAAGAAGCCACAATAAACACTTTGTTGAAATACCACCATAGGATACATGTATATGACACAAGATGGAATATTTACATTTATGAAAGATGAAACCATATACCTACTTTCTAGGAGGCTGGAAAACATATATATGGTTAGATGGTCTATTTGAAAGGCTATGTGCAAGTAATTCCTAAAAGGCTACTCAAGTTATTACTTAGGTCAAGACAATTATCAAACAAGAAAGTACAAATATTTAAACCAGGGGATTATGGTCCCATTAATCTGAATGTTTTCCATTAAATATCCTCTTTTGTTTAACTAAAGTCATCTAATTGCAATGCATTTACAGTTTGAATCTTGGGTATTGCCAAATCACCTGTGCCTTTCCTAATCTTGGAGTAGACATCTCCAAGAGACTTGGTTAAGTGCTATCATAAAATCACATTAGCAGTAGAAACATCACTTCCATAAACACAGAAAAATCTCTAAATAAAAAAAAGAGAAACAGTATTCTTTCCAAACTCTTCTGAGGAAAAGACAACAAGGATTTCTTTGTGTAGCCTGGGCTATTCAGAAAGTTGCTCTGTATCCCGGGTTGAACTCAAACTCAGAGATATGCCTGTCACTGTTTCCTGAGTGCTGGGATTAAAGGCATGTGCTACCTCTAGCTGCACCAGTTTTAAGTTTTACTGTTAGTGTTGTAGATGAGTTCTATCATCTGTAGCATTCTCAGATCCACTTGGAATGAAATACATATTTCTGAATATATGTCTTGGCTATATAGAATTATGTCTTAAGTTATTGTAAAGCTAAAATCTACTACATTCCTCTTCTTGATGAACGTATTTTAAGTTAATTATTATACCTTGTATCTTACTTTTTTTCCTGTAGAGCCTAGATACTCAGGAAATTGGATATTTTCAGTAACATGCAGCAGTATAGGAGTGGAAACCCCAAGTCTCTGCATGCAGCAGAGTGCACAAAGGAGATATTTATCACTAATGCAGAAATTGCTTCTTTGAATATAAACCTTAAATACAGTTATTTAAATAATTCAATAGAGATTAATTTGTAATATATAGATTTATATATAATGCAAATTGTGTATGTACTCTGAGTTAAGAAAAATGTTTTATTTAGGTACGTGTCTTTTCCTGGAATTTTCAGTAATATTCTATCTATTATATCTTTCAGGTATCTGTAGGACTTGATAAATGACAGTCAGTGTTATATTTTTTGCCACTCAACCTATCTCAAATAATTATGTATAAGAGTATACATTTTTATCTATTTCTCTCTGTGTGTCTCTCTGTGCTGTGTGTGTGTGTGTGTGTGTGTGTGTGTGTGTGTGTGTGTGTGTGCGCGCGCGCGTGTGTGTATACAAATGCACTATCATAAGTATTTCAAATACATGAGGTACTAAAGATCAGGTTGTGATTGTCTTGGCACTAGAGGTAGCTCTATGATTAAGTGGAAAACAGGATTTAACCAAACCTCTTAACACCATATTGGTGATTATTCCTCAGAGGGTGTATGTCCCTTACAAATACAATAAAAGATTGCAAACATTAGAGTAAGACTACACTTTGACCCTGTAGCAACAAACCTGTCAATTCATTAGTCTAAAGATAATGTGGTGTCCGATGTAAGCAGGAAGTTGATGGGGAAGTCCTTCTGTGTATATGTCTCTCTTATTGGTTAATGAATATTCTTGGCCAATAGGAAACCAAGATAGGCGGGACTAGAAGAGAAGAAGGATTCTGGGAAATGTAGTAGGAAGTCCCCATGACATCCGGGGAAGGAGAGGAAGTGTGAGGCTGGCATTCTTGGTAAGATAAGACCTTGTAAAAATACATATATTCGTATGTTTACTAGGATTACAACATTCTTCTAGCATTATAGGTTAATGCTTAAGACAGAGTTAGCTCTAGATATTGGCCAGCGCCATTGTAACTAATAGAGTCTCTTTGTGATATTTGGGTGCTCTAAAGTGGCAACGGGACCTAGGCAGGAATCCTGTTACAGCAGGTAAGACCTTGCTATTGAGTTTATTCACCAGTACTGTATTTAATATGTTGCTTTTATTATCATACTCAGCTGTTTAGGAGGAGTCAGAGTTAATGATACCGTTAGATAAACTGTTGATTTTCGTTGTAAAGTGAGTTCAAACCTCAGGAGAATATGTTCCCTGGGAATGAAGAACTTTTCACATTATTTCCTTTATTCCGACATTTCTATGCAGAAATCTCCTAAATTCTCAAAGCAATGTAAACCATTAAGATATCTAAAGCATTTCTCAATTACCTCTGTCATAAATCACTCTGTGTATACGTTTCTCCATCTCTGTTCGTTCTCTGTATCTCTATTTCTTTCTCTTACACTTCTTCTTCCCTCCCTAACTCATTTTCTTATCCATCCTTACTGCAATCCATATTTATATGTATCTTTCTGTGTACTTCAGACTACAATGTTATGGAGACAGATACCCCTTCTAACCCCTTTTTCCAAATGTAGGTCCTGCCATCAGTCCTGGTAGAAGGTGCATTCACTCACTGCCATTAGTTTTTCAATCTTCAATGATATTGGCAAGTATGTGGATGTGGGACCTGGGCTACCCTTTCAGAGGTCTTGTTTGACCAAACCATATTAGACTGGAAGGAATCTTCAACCTTTTCATCTGCTTTGGAAACAAAAGCAGAACCACTTTTCCAAAACAACATATCTTTAGATGCAAATTTTGAAGTCAAGATACCTTTATGCTGGTTTAGCTTAGAAATCCCCAAACATCAAATGTCTCCCTGTAGTTACATTATTAAGTCAAAAATTTCAAAGAAAACAAAATATATACATAATCCAGATATGTGTGTTTTCCATCTTCTTATTGCCCATTATATTTTTTTACTCTATTTGTTAGTGTATAACCGAATGATCTCGGTTTATTATCTTTTAATTAGTTTTTTTTTTTATCAATGACTCTGTCTATTTTATATCATATCTCTCCCAGGCCATCTACATTTACCAAACACACAGTGACCTACTAAGAGGCGTTTTTACCTGAATTTGTTTTTTATTGTGTATCTGTAATCTTTTCGTTTGTTTGTTTGTTTGTTTGACCAGGTTTTAAAATGGTAAGCAGGCCTTGTGAGGTCTAAACCTGAGGCTTTGGCTACTGCCTCCAAACTCTTTGACTTTCCAACATGAAGGGGGTATGTTTACTGCCAGCTCTGGTAGCTATACTCACCCACCCAGCTCTGTTCTATGCTGCCACCAAGTAGCTTGTACCACAGTAAACATAAAACTGTTTAGTTTGCATGAGTAAGACCTAAATCTACCATGCAGTTGCATGGCTTGGAAACACTTATATCTCCTGCCTTGGAATTCTACCATGCTGTGTTCAAGCCTGAATGCTTTGGCATCTTTGTGCCATAGCAAGTATGAGGCTATGAGACTAGGATACACACAGTCTGGCTGTTTTCCTGTGAATTCAGTACATTCATAAGGCTTTATGTGGATGTTAATTGTCCCTCTTTGTAAATGGAGGTTTCTCTCCTGGTTTCCAGTTTCAAAAACAAAACAAATAAAGAAAAAAAAATCAGAGGCTTAATAATTATAACTATTGGTTTAAAGGCTCAGGTATATTACTGCTAGTTCTCACAATTAAATTTCCCAGACTAATTCCTGGTTTTTGTGCGTGATGTTATCTTTACGGGAAACTTGAGAAAATCGGGGTAATTTTAAAGTCTCAACTGGAGTATTCTGTGAGGCTGTATTATCTTAGCCTGCAGCCTTGCAACTGGTTTAGATGTTGGATTACCTAAGCCATCTCCTTTTCTTATAATTGGATCCCCGTACTCTGAAAATACATAGACTTTAAAAGGTATAATAAATATATGCCTTAATACAAGTATAGATTATGCATTGTACACATCTCAGCCAAAGATGATTTTTTTTTTATGTTTGAACAGGTAAAATATGCATCACATGTTTTATAGTTTTTCTAGGCTTATTTATGTAGACAGGATTTTCAGGGCTTCTTCCCTGGTCAAACCTGATGCAAGTCAACCTGGAATGATTTCCTAGACTCTCATTTCCTGTAGAAATACAAGATCAATCTCTTTCCCCAAATAACATATCTTTTGATTTAATTTTGAATTCAAGACAGTTTTAAAATATACCAGTTGGGTTAATCCAGCAGTTTTCATAATCTAATGTGTCTCAACAGCTGTCATTACTTTATTAGCAATCAAAAAAAATCTAAAGACAGCACAATAACATAAATAATCCAGACTGTGTATTTAACATCATTTTGTGGCTTATAACAGCTGTGTTTAATATACATCTGCATCAAATCACTGTTTCATTGATATTTAAGCACAGAGGCAGTCATGCATTCCCAACAGCTGGAACTAAATACATAGGTCTTGTACTATACCCAGCATTCAAAATTTCCAGTATGTCTAGGGACAGCACTAATGAAGCAAACTGTTATTAAAATGACTATTTGTTTTAATGAGCTTACAGAAGAAGATTGTTTTTTGTTTTCTTAATTCAAGGGTACTTGCTATTAGAGGCTCCTCATTTTGCCAAGATGGTTCCACATCAATGCCCACACATAAGTGTTAAATAAAGTCAGTTGTTATTAAAGATGGAAAAAGAATGTAAACATGAGATGTAATAGTTATATTGGGAATAGGAGAGAAATTGTAGTAGTGGAAATGTGGTGGATTTTTCAAAACAAAATATTTATATATTAATATTAAGTACATATTTTATGACTATGAATTGCATCTGAAAAACAAAAAAAAAATGACAGCCATTGCATACAGGTAACTGTGTAATCACATATAAGGAGTTACAACAGACAATGGAATTTTTGAGACAATGAATATATTTTAAGATTTTTTCTAATTAATTTAATTTTAATTCACTTATTCATTACTAAGACACTATGAGATATTTTATTCCAGTTTGGTCTATTTGGAAGAGTACTTTAAAGCAGCATTTTTGCTTAAATTAAAGCAGGTTTTGTTTTGTGTGTGTGTGTGTAGCAGTCTAATATATATACATATATATGTATATATATATATTAGAATTATATTTATCATATTTCTGTTACATAAAAAATGACAGTTATAGAAACTGACACAAGGATCTCACAAAGTGTCGGCATTCAGATGCACTTGGCAGCCTAGAGCCACAACCATATGTCCAAACAGTAATGGAGACTTTTTGTGGATAGCTAGAATCCAGGCAACATAGCTAGATTCATACACAGTGCACCAACCACAATTAGCCAGTTTTGTCTACTGTACTGTTAAATGGAGGCAGAGACAAGGGTAAATTACGTTTTATCTCTGGCATTCTACTTTCAAATTCCTTGCTTCTTTTACAACACATGGTGTTGGGGGAGAGCTAGATGAGTCAGCAGCACTGATGGTGAACTGCAAAATAACTACAGTGATTTGTTTCCATACCTAGATTTGAGATCTGTCTCTGCATTGGATCTGAATGCTTTCTCTACTTGAATGCATGCCCTCCTCCAATCAGAGGCAATCCCATGTAATAAAAATGTCTGCACTGTAAGATTTTTCCAGTCAGGCTCCTGGCTAAATTCCAGCCCTTAGCGGGAATTTAGCCAAAGCCTGACTATAAAGATGTCCAGAGAAGGAAACCTGTCCAGGGACATGTAGCAGTCAGAGGCAATAAAAAAACCTATGATATCAGGGATTAAGTGGGATTTCTCAGATTCCTGCTGAATCACTTTCTCCTGTTTGCTGTGCAGGAAATGTGCTCCTGTGTCTGAAGCTACTGCCTTAATATCTGTGATCCTTGGCTCAGTATTGGACCCTGCAGTATGTGCAAGGAAGATTTACTTTGGGGATTAATGCATGAATGATACAAGGCTTGAACTGATCATGTGTTCCCTTGGAGGCTCCACTAAGTAAATGGCTATGTAAGGGCAAATTCTCACTTTAGGCACCCGGGCCTCTCAGATTCCAAAACTAAGTGCATTTGGAAAATCTGACATGACATATCAGAAAATGTTCCCGAGAAGCTGCAATTGGCAGCCCAGAATCCCAATCATTCATCAGCAGGCAGAAAGGCAGGCTTTTATGTAGATAAACAGGATATAGGCCAAAGTGGCTGGATATGTAATTACCCCTACTTACCTCGGGACATTTTTCTCTTTTATAATTGAATTCACGGCCTAAAGTAAATTGTGTTTCTTTCCTGTCATTCACTTTGTATTCTTGGGTTTTGCTGGGGGAAATGAATCAGCAGCTCTGAAGGAGATCTCCAAGCTTTCCTCAAGATTTGCTTTCTATTGGTGGAATTGAGATCACTTTTCTTATTGGTTCAGGTTCCAAGCAAAATTTGAATGCACACAGACCTTCATTCATAGGTAAGGGCAGTAAATAAAGCCTGCAGAGTTTTTTTTTTTTTTTTTTTTTTTTTTTTTTTTTTTTTTTTTTTTTTCCAGTCAGCTCTTGGCTATATTCCAGGTCTTATTTGCCCCTATATATAACCAAAGCCTGACTGTACATAGGCCCACACAAAACAGACAGTTTCTGACGTATAGGAGAGAGTGTCCATAGAATTCAGCAAAGGCAGGGATTGCACAGTTCCCAGCATTAGACCACTATGTCAACTCCTGTGCAGTAAGTAGCATGCTTCTGATTCTACTGCTTTTCTTTAAAGATGTGGCATTCCTGTGTTAGACTTGAAGGGCTGCAATATCAGAAAGAAAGATAATTCTCTTCAGGATTTAGTATCTGTAACAGACTAAGGGGTCCTACTCTTTTTCTCTTCTCTGGGAAATCCATTTTGGATATGGCTATGGCATTGTAGTTTTTTTTTTTTTTTTTTTTTTTTTTTTTTTTTTTCAGGAAACGTTAGAGTCACTGAAAATATCAGTAACATCTGCAGACACTACCCTGTTTCTCACCCAGGGCTCCTGATGAACAATAAATTATAGTGTAGGAAATTTACTTATTATCATTGTGTTCCAATTAGCTTCTCTGATGTTCAACTTTGCAGTATTACTTTGCATTGGCACTGAGTTTTGGCATATAGAATCTCTTGTAGATTATTTTTTTCTTCCTTGTGAGCCCATTTCTATTTGTGATATCAGGCAGGGCATGAACTTTGTTGGTAAACAATTATTTATTGAAGATGGCAGAGAGATATTAATGCTTTCCCTGAAAGTAATTAACACACCAGATTTCTTTGTTTTTGGATCTCTTCCTTTCTTATGCTTTAAACTGATGCAGCTATTATCTTGTGCCTGCTACCTCAGACTCTGAATTCCTATGTCTGATAGTAAAGTTGAGACAGGAAAATGTTGTACATTGGCAACATCAACCACTTCTGAATATGTTGAAATCTTTCTATCATCTTCTGATTGCATATGCATGCTGCTTTCAGTATTTTTTTTTTAATGAGGACATGAAAAAGCAGAACATATCACCTCAAAGACCTTTGGGTTCTCTAGAAAGGCCTTCCCTGTACATCATTATGTTATTTCCCAACTAGTGCCTGAGTAAAATCTCTGAGGGTCAAGTGATGCACAGACATATGGGTATATCAATGTCACTAAGACTCAGTTTATTTATATGACTCTTGTAGAATGAAAGTTATTGTTTTTGTATAAGGCTGTCATCATTCTTTTCTCATTCTTGGCCATTAAAGCAGTCTGGTTCACGCCTTCCTTCCATTATATGATCTTTATCATCATTCTCAGAATTGATTTCTCCCCTGATTTTTTGGTCACTGTGACAAAAATAGATCTAAAGTTTGTTTTCTATTTCTTTTTATGGCTTGTAATTGATGAGAATGAGGAATTTGTTCTTGGTGATTTTTATCCACTAACATGCAAATTAACCTTTAGTCACACTACATGTAGTTGATCCCAGTGAAACTTCTGAAGAGCACCAGATGGATTTCTATTCTAGGATGACATAAGTATATAACAACTTCAAAAACAGGTTGCCATCATATTGGGAAGTGTCAGCATAGTTTTCAAATGGTCTAGAAAGCTTCAGTGTGGGACTGTATGCATAAGCAAACCCAGTAACATATTACTATTACCAGAGACTGATAACTCTGAAATCCCTTCATGGTAGATGGGGTGCATTTTTCCCAATATCTCTCCAACTATACTTGGATACATTTAGATTACTTTCCATATGTACATACCCTTATGTGTGTGTATATGAATGTGCTTATGTATATACATACATACACAGGCATGTATGTGTGCTCTATTTTGACATGGTGTAGAATTTCATACATGAGAACTTCATTGTATTATTTCACACTTCCTTCTGCCTGCTCCTTCAAAACTATATCTGTACTACTAAGTGTCAAATAAATATCACTTTTTATTTAAATTACTTTATTTTATTGTACATATACAAATGTATACATCAGTAACCCACACTGTGTGTAGTATGCTGTGATTATGTGTAACCATTTTTAGCATTGAAACTTAGGAATTGTATGTACTAATAGTGTTAATGTTCACTAGAAACAGATTCTGTCTTAGCATCCATCTTATCTCCCTTGCTTTTCTGCTAATTGAGAGTATTTCAAAGAGTTCCCCAACTTTGTTGGCATTATCATTTGTGATGTCATTGTGCTATTATTTTTTGGTTCTTTCTTTGATTTATTTAAGGTGTTTTGCTGGATTTCAATTTTTCTAAACGTTGTGATTTGCTTTGTGATCATTAATTGTGTCTGATCATTGCGTGCAGTATTTTATGAGTCTAAGAATAATGGTGAGTTGCATGGATTGGTCAGAAATCCTTGGACAAAACATTGCAAATTCTTTGCCATATGAGAACTTGTGGAATTGTGCAACAATGCTTTAAAATGCATTTTTCCAACCGTTGCAATAATGTTTCCTCTGGGTATTTGGGCAAATATTTAGAACAGAGATAGGAAATGCATTCCTTCAGAGAAGTTGCAGATGAAGGCTCTCCTTCTGGGTCCACTATCTCCCTAAACATGTGTAGTATGTTAGGTTATTATATTGAACTAAGGTTTGTCTTCCTGATAATTATAGATTTCTATATTATTCAAAAATGTTAGAGTGGAAAATTCTGACCTGTCTGTGGATACCAACTACTAATACCCTATGAATGGCTAAGTGTTCCTAAATTATGACACTCAAAGGAGCTATTAAAATCATCCAGTTTAACTTTTTTCTATTTTTCTATTCTTAGAGTATACTTATTTTAAAATGGCACATCAGCATTAGCATACACTCCCAGGACATGAGGAATATGTACTGAATGTAGGACCTCTGAGTTTTCTGGCCAGCTGCATACCATGTTTTTCAAATTCCATGCCCTTTAGAAACACTATGTCAAACTACCATTGCTATTATACTGATGCATAAAGCTAGTATTTTTTAGGTAATAGCAATCTTGTACTATTGAATTCCCTTTGGCTGAGTTTGCATATGAAATTATAAAATCCAGACTAAATTCTACTCAAGTGGATGAAGGAATGTGAAGCTATAAACATAAATACTTTGAACATAGTTAGAAAATATATGCCTGCAGAGAAGTAGCAGATGAAAGCTCTGCTTCCAGATTTGTCACCTTCTGAGCCAGGCTTAGTAGGCTAGGTTACTATATTGGGCATATTTTGTCTTTCTGTCAATAATGTATGTCTCTGTTATTTAAAAAAAAATTAAAATGAAAAATTGACGAATATCTTTGGGAAGATAGACTTACTTTGGGAAGATAGACTTACTTTGGGAAGTAAGACTCTAATGCCCTATAAATCTAAGAAGAAGTTGTTTATATCATCACTTTTACCGTGACACATTGTGACACATTGTCAAACTCTTAGCAAAGGTTTTGACAATAACACTTCATGAGGGATATGAGTAGAAATAATTGTGGTATTTCTAAGAAATTAATCTAAGAAATTGTTAAAAGGTTCTCATTTTCAGGAAGAATCATGATAGAATATAATTTTACTGGATTCTAAAATTTTAAATACAGGAGAGTCCTCTGCATTCACTTTGTTCCATGTATGTCTGATTACAAAAGAACAGCGGAGACACTAGATTGATCTTAAGAATTGAATTCAGTATTCAATCAACAAATGTTGAAACTGGGGTGTCGCAGAGTATACAGTTATAAGAGAGAACTAGAAATGTTAGCTATGTACAAGCAACATCTGTGTGGTCTCGGAGTAATACCCCAGAAGCCATTTTGTGCTTTTATGTTTATATTATACCCCACTTGTAAATTGCTCTGTCTACAATAAACCTGATTGCTTGGATATATGAACAACTTCATCTATTTCTAGAATAAAATTATTAAAATTCAAGAATTCTAGCATTGTCATGCAATCTAGGAAATGGTGCATAGGTAGTGACAGTAAGAGCAATGAGTTTTACTCTCTAGCTTTCATACCACCATTGCCAATCTCATACCTGTGAGAAACTTTGTCAATCTGCCATTGCTAATAATCCTCTGTATGGAAAAAAAAGTATTAGATGGTTATTTAAGCATATGTGTACTATTAAATTCCCATCTTCTGAGTTTGCATACATAAAGCTTTCAGTATAAAACTTAGCCAACATTATACTCTGTCCTGAGGAAGATTCGTAAAGTGAAAACCTTATCAGAGTAGCTTATATTATTAATGAGCTGATGAAGTGGTAACGACAGATTTTGTCAGGTTTTCTAGTCCCAAAGGCTAAACATGTTGTAGATGACTCCATACCACAGAAAAAAAAAAAAAAAAAAAAAAAAAAAAAAAAAAAAAAAAAAAAAAAAAAAAAAAAAAAAAAAAAAAAACAGTGATTTATCTGGAGTCATATATCCCTAAATTAGAGTAAGTGTATGAAATAAGGCTTGGAAAGTAATAGTGCTGATTCCAGAGGAAATCTCATGGAGGGAATGTAGTGATTTTATCCTTTTTATTTAAATTAGAAACAAGCTTGTTGTACATGTCAATCCCAGTTCCCTCTCCGTCCCTTCCACCACTTCCCCTCACCAACCTCTAGCCCATCTCCTTTATGCTCCCCAGGGAGGGTGAGTCCTGCCATGGAAGATCTTCAAAGTCTGTTATATCATTTGAAGCAGGGCCTAGGCTCCCACCATGTGTCAGAGCTGAGAGAGTATCCCTCTATGTGGAATGGGCTCCCAAAATCCATTCGTATACTAAGGATAAATAATAATCCACTAATAGAGGCCCTATAGATTACTCAGGCCTCCTAACTGACACCCACATTCAGAAGTCTGGGTTGGTCCTATGCTAATTTCTCAGCTATCAGGCTGGGGTCCATGAGCTCCCCTTTGTTTAGGTCAGCTGTTTCCGTGGGTTCTCTAGCCTGGTCTTAACCCTTTTGTTCAACACTCCCCCCTCACTGCAACTTGGTTCTGGGAGTTAAGCTCAGTGTTTATCTCTGGGTGTCTGATTCTGCTTCCATCATGAGGGGGATAGAATATTGAGTAGGGAGAACAATAGATGAGAGCAGGTAAAGAGATGCCATAATAGAGGGAGCCATTGTGGCTTTCAAGAGAAATCTGGCAGTAGGGAAATGTCCAGATATCTACAAGGATGACCCCAACAAACAATCTAAGCAATAATGGAGATGCTACCTTAAATGACCTTCCTTGATAATGAGATTGATGACTACCCTACATGCCATCCTAGAACCTTCATCCAGTAGTGTATTTTTTGTTTTGATATTCTTATATTGATATTGAACAAATTGTTTCATGAAAATGAATGGGAACTGCAAAAGCAAAATGAATGCTAAATGAATGCAAACATGTGTGGAACCACATTTAAAATAACACATACAAACCTGAATGGTTGCGAGTATATATGTATACTATGAAATTTATTCTGAAGTTCATTACTTTCTGAAATAAATACTTGAGATTAGTTTTTTAATCATTAGTATGTTCTGAGAAAGTATATGCAAATTGGTAGACTCTGAGCAGGGCTTGAAAGTAACATTTCTATTTACAATACAAGCATCTTAGTTTGGACCCTGTGTGTGTGTGTGTGTGTGTGTGTGTGTGTGTGTGTAAATAGGTTATTCACCCTTGATGTAGTTGAGTATTTCCTATACAAGTGCTGTATTTATATTATTTCATACTTCTTTCTGCTTCGTCTTACAATTCCATGTGTGCTATAGTAAATATCAAATTAAATACCTTTTCTAACTCATTAATTTTCAAACATATGCAAATGTGTACATAACTAACCCACACTATGTATATAATGTGTGGATTATGTGTATCCAATTTAGCATTGACCATTTTGGGATATAAAAGCCTATCAATATTAGTGTCAAGTAGAAATGTGTTCTTTCAGTCATCACTTAAATTGTTAATCTCTACCTTCTCTGCTCAGGGTGTGTTTCTTTGGCTAGATAAATTTCCCTACAATTTTCCTGTCTCTTAGAATGATAAGTTGGTGTGTCAGTGTTATATTTTTTGTTTGTTGATTTGTTTTTAGTTTCCTGTTTGTTTTATTTGCCTCAAGGCAATGTTGCTTTCTGTAGCCTGTGCTGAACAGTAAGAACTTCTGTATCCCTGGTTGTCCCCAGAATGGGATTAAAGGCATGTTCCAGTTGCCAAATTTTAAACTTTATTGTTAGCTTCATAGGTGGGTTGCATTTTCCCGTGCTTCACCTGGAATGAAAGAAGTATTTCTAGCTATATATCTTTACTGTGTAGGCTCATGCATTTAATTGAAAGCACAGAGAACACTGATGTAGGAGGAAGTTTCTCTCCAGCCTATTCCCCCTACCCTTCAGTCCCAAATGATCACCCAGAGCCTTATATTAATTATAACTGTATGGCTCAGGATTTGTTATTGACGATCTCTTAATGATTAACCCATGTTTTTTAAATCTGTGTATCTCTACATGGTCTTGGTTTATATGTGATACCCATGATGTTCCTTCCTCATAAGCCACATGATGTCTTCCTCTGTCATGTCACTGTGTTCCTATTCCAAGCATTCTCCTAATCTGATAGCCCAACATATACTTCCTACCTGGCTACATTCTGGGAGCCCATTAGCAAAAACAGCATTATTCATCAACCAATAAGAGAAAAATATATTTATTTTTATCTATCCTATCTTTTGTGTCTAAAGTTTTATGTTTAACTTTTTTTATTATAACTAAGGAAAACCATATCCATAATATTTGTCTTCCACTCCATCAATGACCCCAGAAGGATATTATATAAACTCTAGAATTGGCAGTGATATCTCACTGCCTGGACAGTCACAAAAAAAATTCTCTGTAATGTTGGGGCATCCAGTATCAGCCCATAGGCTACGTGCCTGGCAGACTTTTTAATGAAGCATGACATTTGAAGATCTGTTCTGTTTTGTATTGGGGAAGTTCTTCTGTTGTTTTCTTCTGTAAAGCAGGATGCCTGAAGGACCACACTTTTTTATGGCAAGTTCTGCAGTCACTTTACTTCATAACTTAGTTGTCCAGTATAGACAGCATATTTACTGTATTGCTTTATTATTTCACGAGATTTATCTTAAATTGTTATCTCAGCCACTGTCACTGCTCAGCTTACCACTAATGCATGGTCATGGCAGATATCTCTTTCACACAGGCCTGTGTGAGACACTATGGGGATCTGCTATGTGGCTTAGCTCATGCTGGTGGGACTTGCACTGGTGGCTGAAGCCCAAAATGCCTAGGAGTCATGTCTCTGTACTATAGATCACATGGGAGACATGAGACTAGGAAGCTATATTTGATTCCATTTTTATATATTTAGCACCTGTTTTTAAGCTTTATCAGGTTTTATGTGATGTAGGTGCCAAATGTTTGGGCACCATTTGTAGACAGAGATTTTCATTGGGACCGCTGACCAGCTTTAACCACCCTGAAACTTAATATTAATTATAAATGCTCAGTTGATAGCTTAGACTTGTTACTAAATAGTTCTTACCACTTAAATTAACCCATATGTTTTTATCTAAGTTCAACCACGTGACTTATAGCTTGTTACCTAATTTTTTTGCAAGTCCTGTTTCCTCTGCATCTGGCTCACCCTTCATCCTAGTATCCTCCAAGTCTGGCTCTCTCACTCACCTAACATCTGCATGCCTATCTATAGATCACTTGGCTCTTTATAGACCAATGAGAATAATACATGTTTACAGTGTAAAAAGACTATTGCACAGCAATTATGAGTATTTTGTATAGGTTTCTGTATGTGTGTATGTGTGTGTGCACATAACTGTTTTGAAAACAGGAATTATGAGTAAACTGTTCTGATTTTGTTTTTATTTTCATTGATACTGGAATTTTTGAGGTTTTCTGCAAATTTTGGAATCAGTTAGGTAATGAGAATAAAGGAGTAAAACCGTGAAGATGCATGATAAGTCACTCAATGTCTTATGATTATTAGATTTATAGTGATGTTAAGACCATTTATGTGGTATTTTCCAACTCTATAAACCTTATATAGATCTTACTATTCACATGAACTATTTTACTCTTTAGCAAATATATTATAAAATTATTTATTACTCCAACATTTTCCTCCTTTTCTGATCCTGATGAATTTTCTCATTTGCTGATCATGCTAGTTTCAGATTCAGGCACTGAGCAGGTGCTTCTTTTACTGTGACACAGACCTACACCTAAACAGTGGAGTTGTAGGTAAAGGTGCTTTCTGTCTTGAATCCATTATTATTCCTTTTGTGTAAAATGTAATTGAATTGCCGTGATGTAATAATACATTTTCTGGCTAAATGTTTAAAATCTAGACATTGTGTGCACATCTTACTATTTCTTTTGAAACAACATGATGTCCTTTCCTTGAAGAGTGGTTTGTCCTTCTTGCCATAAAAAAATATGTAAGAATTGGAAAGACTTATTCCTCATTTTTGCCAATAATTTCTCTGAGAAATAAAAAGTTTCTCTTTTATTTCTAAAACTATGGATAATAAAGAGCCCTTGAGGATAGTCTGTATATACTTCCATTTATTATTTAGAAAACTGGCATGTATTCATGACTTGATTAGTTGAATTTTAAAATTCTTTCCTTGAAATTAGTTTTTTAATGGTAATTAATGATTTCAAATATTTGTATGAGCATTAGTAATGTTTTCCCCAATGTGCTATCCCATCTTCCTCTTTCTTGTGCTTATGCCATAATTTATAAATTCTATTACTATTTCATTTTAATTTTTAAATTTTCATAGAGTAGTATATTTACATAATTTCTATGTCTTCATCTCTTCAACTTTTCCTGAGTATTCTTCTTCCTACTTCAAATATATAACTACTGTCATAATAATTTTTGTTATACATAGTTGCATGTGTGTGTGATAAGTTCTGCTTACTGTATTTAATAGTCCTAGAGCTCTTCTTATCTCTAGTTTGAAGAAATAGTATTTATAATTTTTCACGATTACATGGGTTTAAGAAAATGATGAGTAGTTCCTGTAAGTAGCATGTAGCAAGTACTAATAATAACTGTAGAAAATTATAATGTATGAGGCACATAGAACCAGGTGTCAAGTGTCCTGTCCCTAATAATAGCACTGTGACAAACAGAAAGATGAAGAATAATTCTACATTGGTGGTTATTAATAGATATGGATACAACAATATGTCATTTGGACTTACTTTAATTCTATATTCCTCTATCAAAATGAGAATAATCATTTTTATTATGTCTGTGACCATTCTATTTTAAGGTTCATGGCCATTTTTTGCAGTGTTGGCTATATCTTTCATCTCACAAAGTTAATCATTATCCTCCTAAGTTGGTGGTTACTTCCCTCATACTTAGGACTCTATGGTAATAATGTAACTGAAGACTGCTCATTATTTTCTGATTTAGGGTATGTAACTAATGAGAGTGAGAAATTCTGTACCTGTTGGTTAGCTATTATTTATGATTTATTAAAGCTTGCCTGAGGATTCAGAAAGCAAAGTAAGCCATAAACCACAGAAGCCAGGCACACAATTTAATCCCAGCAGCCAGAATCTAGGAGACAGTGGTACACACCATTAGTCCTAGGACTCAGGATTAAGAGATTGATGGATCTCTGTGAGTTCAAGGCCACCCAGGGATACACGAGATTGAATATGTCTAAAATAGTAACAGATCACATGCCTTTAATACTAGAAGTGGAGGGGTATAAAAGTATGGTGTTCAGAATCCAATAAGAGGCATTCATTTTTCAGTCACATTGACAGGCAGCAGTTTGATAACTTGGTAAAGAGGTTGTGTATGGATCATCCCTTTCAGCCAGAGCTTGAATTGAGAGCTAGTGGCTGGCTGCTTTGCTTTTCTGACCTTCAGTTTATAGCCTGAACCCCTATAACAGTCTCTGGATTCTTTTATAATTTGTGTTACAATTAACCTTCAGCTATATTACTGACAATCAATACACATGAAGCTTCTAACAAAACATTGGAAGGAGGGGTTTCTGTTCTATGATACATAAGTAAGTACAGATTTCAGAAAAACGTTCTGACCATCATATTTGAAAGTAGAACCATGGTTTGAAAATGACCTGTGAAGCTCCAGTGGGGACCATATGGATACTTTTGGCCAAGAAGTAAACCAAATAACTTATTACTGGCAAACAAGAGAGATAACTCTGATATTCCTACATGATATAAAATATGCAATATTCATAATATCTCTCCAAATATACTTTGATCCATTTCAGCTACTTTCATGTGTATATATGTTTATGTATGTGTATATGTATATTTATATATTCTATACATATATACGTACATATTAATATATGCACGTGTATACTTCGTTGACAGAGTTTGCGATTTCCTACGTGAAGACTGTATTTAATTGTTTGGACTACTTCTTTCTGCTTCCTGCTGCAATACTATGTCTGCTCCAATAAAGGTCAAGATAAATGCAACTTATTATAAAAATTGTTTTTGAGCATATGCAAATATATGTAAAACTAGCCCACACTATGTACACAATGTGGTGATTATGTGTATCGATTTTCAGCATTGGCCATTTGGAACTGAAAGGTCCATCAATGTTATTGTCAAGTAGAGATGGTTGCTAAGTTAACATGCATCGTTTATCTGTAGTTCTGTGTTAAGTTTAAGAAGTTGAGAAAATTTACCAGACAGATTGTTAGCTTTTGGCATAAGTTCCATTATGTTTTTATGTTTACCATTCTGGCATACCTGGAATGAAAGAAATATTTCTCACTATGTAAGTTTGCTTTATAGCTCAAAAAACTACCGGCATACCTATTTTTGCTAAAAGAAGAATTTCACTTTATTATTATACCAAGTGTCTCTCCTTCCTTCCAGATCTGCCTAGATTTTCAGGAAATTGTATGATTCTAGTCACATGGAATAGGATAGAAGCTTATGAAAATACCAAGGCTCTCCATGCATCAGAGTTCACTAAGGAGATACTTATCTGTTTCATAATTGCTTCCAAACCTCAATAACTGTCATTTAAATATTTCAATAAAGATGAATTTATAATATATATAAAGGTGTCTTTGTCCTCTAAGAAAAAAGATTTTATTGTGTTACACACTTTTTACTGAAATTTGAAAAAATATTCTATTGCATCATTTGGCTATTTTTAAGACTTGCTAAGTGACAGTCAATGTTATTTTTGATCCTTAAAATTATCTCAAATAATTCTGTATATATCAGTATTATTGCGGTGAAATTTTGGTTTGTGAGTGAGTGAGTGTGTGTGTGTGTGTGTGTGTGTGTGTGTGTGTGTGTGAGAGAGAGAGAGAGAGAGAGAGAGAGAGAGAGAGAGAGAGAGAGAGAACATGCCAAATTGCATAAATGTTAGGAATACAGGAAATAAGAGTAAAATGCTCTGCTTTTGTTCTTATTTTCTATATATTTTCATAAATACTGTATTTCTTACATGTTATTGTCACTTAGGACAAAATAGTAGCACCTGGGATCTTGGATGGCCACTCACTGAATGTCTTATGAATATTAGATTTATAGTGATTTTATAGTGATATTATTCCAGACCTTTGTTTTCCTTTCTATACAGTCTATGCCCTAAAGTATTGGATGTTCCCAGTATCATGCAGCAGGATAGGTGCCTGAGAAAACACAAAGAGTTTCCAGGCATCAGTTTGTACCTATCAGATATTTACATCTTCCTTCAGAAATTGCTGCTTTGGCTGCAAATCTTGAAAAAATATTTATTTAAATAATTCAGTGGAGATGAATTTGTATGAAATATGAACTAGCTCATGTTTTAAATATGAGATTACATTTGGTAAATGATTTTAATTTAAATATTTTATTCTTGATGATAAAATTTAATACAAAATTATGTATTTGCTTTGTGTTCAGAAAAAGATTTTTGTGTGGATGTACTTGTTCCTGTTTTAAAAAAATTATACCTTTTATAACATTTGACTATTTGTAAGACAATTTAAATGATAATCCATGTTATTTTTCAACCCTCATTGTATCTCAAATAATTCTCTATTTCTCTTTCTTATTCTGTCTCTGAGTGTGTGTATGTATAAGTGTGTGTTTTAGAGGGTAGATTTATGTTGAGGTCTTTGATCTATTTGGACTTAAGTTTTGTACATGGCAATAGATATGGATCTATCTGCAATCTTCTACATGTCTTCATCCAGTTATGCCAGCACCATTTGTTGAAGATGCTTTCTTTTTTCCATTGTATAACTTTAGCTTCTTTCTCAAAAATAAGGTGTTCTTAGGTGTGTATACCCAAAGAATACACATTCATACAATAAGGACATATATCCAACTATGCTCACATCAGCATTATTTAAATTGTCAGAACCTGGAAGCAGCCTAGATGCCCCTCAACTGAAGAATGGATGGAGAAAATGTGGTGTAATTACACAATTTACTCATCAGAAAACAAACAAACAATAAAACCTTGATATTCCCAGGCAAATGGATGGAACTGGAAGAAACTATCCTGAGTGTGGTAACACTATGACAAAAAGACAAACAGGCTATAAACTCTGTCATATATGGATATTAGACATAGAACAAAGTACTACCAGCCTACAATCCACACTACCAGAGAAACTAGGAAACAAGGAGGACCCCAAGAGTAGAACACATAGCCCCTGAAGAAGGAGTGGGGGACAAGAACCCCTGATCAAATTGGAGGCACAGATCTTGAGAGTAGGGAGTTGGGAGGAGAAGAAGGGGATGGAGAACAGGAGCAAAGAGAAGGACTGAGATAGAAAAGGAAAAATGGAAGGCAAGAAAGGAGATGCCTTCATAAAGGGAGCCAGGTTTGGAGAGAGGACTGGGACAGAGAAAATGTTAGGGGATCCACCGGATGACCCCAACTAAGAATCTAGGCAGTGGTGGAGAGGCTGCCTTTGATGCCCTCCCCCTATAATGAGATTGACACCTACCATGGTTGCCGTTCTTAGTGCTTTCATCCAGTAGCTGATCTAAGCAGAAACAGGAACCCACAGCTAAACACTGAGCCATATTCCTGAAATCCAGGTGTGGAGAGGGATGAGGGATGAACAAAGGAGCCAAGACTGTGCTTGAGAAACCCACAGAAACATTTGACCTGACCTAGTGAAAGCACAGAGACACTAGTTGTAAAGCTGGACACAGCTGGACTACGTAATGGAAACAGCATTAGACCGAACCAAGCCCTCTGAATGTGGGTGCCAGCTAGGAGGCCAGGGAAGTCTATGGGTCCTCTTGGAGTGCAGCCAATGGTTATTTAGACCACAAAAGGACTTTGGAAACCCAATCCCTATGGAGGGGTGTAGGGAGAGACCCTGATTACAGGTACTGGGTATCATGCCAAAAATGAGGGGAGCCAGCATGTGGGCTGTCTCTGGGCTGAGCCAGCACTGGGAAGTGTTCTGGGTCTGATCTGCTCGGAGTGCCAACCTGGTCACTGGTTACCTTGTGTGTGTATATCCCCTAATAAATTACCAGTTAATAACCTATCTCTGACTCCAGTTGTATTCCTCAATAACTTGTGTCAGAAGGAGAAGTTTCACCCCTATGCCCCCTGTGGGTCATGAGAGCCCTCTGTGGGTCATTCGGGACTGCAGGGATGGCTCAGTACAACCACAAGGAATTTTGCTCAACTATGTTCAAAGTAGCATTATTTGTAGTAACCAGAACCTGAAAACAACCTAGATGCCCCTCAACAAATGAATGGATAAAGAAGATGTGGTACAATTACACAATTACACTATTCAGCAGAAAAAAAATCTTGAAATTTGTAGGTGAACAGAAAGAACTAGAAACAAGCATCCTTATTGAGGTAACCCAGACCCCGAAAGACACACATGGTATATATACACACATAAGTGGATAATAGATGTGTAAAGGAAAGGATTACCAGACATTGGATCACAAACCCAGAAGATCTAAGTAACAATGAGAACCCTAAGAGAGACATATGTGGATCCCCTCTGGGAAAGGGAAATAGAAAAGATCCCCTGAGAAAGCAGGGAGCCTGGGGGGGAGCAGAAGAGGAAGGTGAAGGGAGAACGGGGGAGAACAAGTTGGAATGGGATGATCAAGATGGATGAAGGACATAGAGGGAGAGCAAGGAAAAAGATGTCTCGAGTGCATGAATCATTACAGGGATAGTGAGAAACCTGCCAAGAGGGAAATTCCCAGGAATCCAAAAGGATGACTCCAGCTAAGACACTAAGCATCAGTGAAGAGGGTGAGTGATCTGGTCCTTACCTGTAATCATATTGATGACTACCTATATTATCATCATAAAAATTCATTCAGTAACTGATTGAAGCAGGTGCAGAGATCCAGAGCTGAGAGGTGGGCTGAGCTCCCAGAACCCAGTTGAAGAAAGGGAAGAGCTTTAACATAAGCAAAGGTGTCAAGAACAGTTTTGCAATACTCAGAGAAATAGAGGACTTGAGCTAGTGGTCCTCATTGATTCTGGACCCCCAGAGGGGGTACTTACAGAGGATCAAATTAGGCCCTCTGAATGTGACTGACAGTAATGTGCTTTGAGATGTCTGTGAGAACAATGGCAGTGGGACCAGGATTTGTCCCTAGTGATTGAACTGGTCTTTTGGTGCCCATTCTATTTATGGGGATACCTTTCTCTACTTAGATATAGGTGGGGAGGGCCTTGGTCCTGCCTCAATGTTCTGGAACCCATATGGGAAGCCTTATCCTCTTTGCAGAGCAGGTGGGGGTTGGGTAGGTAGGAGGTGAGGGTAGTGGAAAGAGCAGATGGAGTGGAAACTAGGATTAGTATATGAAATGAAAAAAGATTGTTTTTAAAATAAAAATATATTTAACAACTGAAGTTTACAGGCAGAAAAACTACAATCAAGATAATAAAATAACTTTGTACACAATGTCTAAATGAATTTACTTTTTGCTTTACATAATAATATCCCCATGTAGTCATTTTATGTTAATTTTACTTGGGATTGAGTGCATAAGGAAATGGGGTGGAGTGAGGAAGAGACAGAGATTAACTTGGTATGTACGCCCCCAAAATGCTGTGAGCACAGGAATGTCAAGGTCAGATATCTCAAGAAGTGTTTCAGGATGGACATGCCATAATACAAAATCAACTACAAGTATTTTTGTTTATTTACTATTCATGAAAGTTCCTCCAGATTCTTGGTATAAAGCAACTGCTATATAGTAATGATACAGGTCCAATATCCTGACCTAGACCCCATATTTAGTGTATTAATTCTGCCTGTGATTCCAGCTCCAGGGGCTAAGACTTCCTCCTGAGGCCTCTTTGGGTATTGTAAAGCATGTGCATAGATATAAATTAAAGTAACACATTTTTCAATTTTTGGTTTTTAGCCTTTAACACATACAGAGATACAGACACACACATGCACACAGTCACACACACACACACACACACACAGATACAGACACACACGTGCACGCAGTCACACGTGTGCACACACACACACACACACACAGTTCCTTATCTGATTGTATTCTTGGTACCAACAAAACTACTCATTTTTGCAAATCTATGCTCACATAATTTATTACTTGTTTTATGAATTTCTCTAAGATTTTTTGAGTCAAATAAAACAATGCACAATGGATAAGGCAAAACTTATGAGTTTATATATTGTTAATATGTGATCACAAGTTTCCATGTCCTTTGGGTAAGGAGGCACAACAATTTGAATAGTTTAGACATTTAGAATATTTGCCTTCACAAGGTAACAGGAAATTGATACAATAGGACAATACCTTTTCCAAATAGCAAACTCAAATACTAATTTTTTATTTCTGAGTTACATTTTAATTATCTATAGACTTTAACAGCTACGTGTAATACATAAGATTTTTGGTACTAAAAATTAAAGAAGTCACATCATACACAGTAATTTGACCAAAATAAAAGGAACATTTCTTCAGCCACATTTGTTGGTATTTGACCCCCAAATTTATGAAAAGCAAAGGATGATCATGTAGAAATTCTTTTACATTGTTTTATTACTAACAAACTACAAATGGGCGCAGGATGCAAAAAAAACTCAATACAAGTTTGCATATGACATTTAGAAAGGGAATATTGGGGTCAGCATTGTTTCTCAGGAACACATTGCTGACCATGTGAACTGTTAGAACAGGGACTCTACTATCCCTGTACACAAAACAAAGCAACTCAGTAAATGTTCCATTAACAGCAATGTGTAAGCACAAGTTAGTGTTCAGCCTAATCCGTCCACAATTCAGATACACACAGAGACTTATATTTTATAAGCTATGTGTCCTTTGGCTCAGGATACTTATTGGCTAGTTCTCTCTAACTACTAACCCATTTCTATTAATCAGTGAATGTCTAGGTGGTTTTGGCTTACCAGAGAATGACCAGGCAGCTATCCTCCCAGCAGAAACTACATGGCAACTGTCTGAAGACTCACTCTCTGTGTTCTCTATCAAAAACCTCCTACTCTCATGGCACTGACTATATGTCGTCCCTTGCTATATCCTGAGTGGCCATTGTCTAACACAGCTTTATTCATCAACTAAGAAGAGAAACATATATTCACACAAATATAGAAGGGCATCCCTCATCATCTCATCTTTTCTGTTTGGAAAAACAAAGAAGTTTAAATTTCATATAGTCCAATTATGTATTGCAAAAGTTTATAAGGAAAAACTATAAATACCAACATGTAATCCATTAACATTTGATAGAATTTAAGAAAATATTCCATCATCTATCCTATCTTTGTTAGTTTGAAGCTTTATATGCAACTTATCTTTTATTATCACTAAGGAAATACATAACCATATTTATCAGTCTTCAACACCACCAAGGACTCCAGAAAGAGTCTCTCTCTTCGAAGAATGTCACCCAAAGTTCCTCTGTCAGGTTGGGGGCATCCCTCTTCAGCCTATATGCACAGAATGTCTGGCAGACTTTCTGATGAAGTAGGAACATGAAGGATCATCCTCTTCCTTGGCAACTTCTGCAGTCACTCTTCTTTGTAACATGCTAGTTCAGTTTGGACAGCATGCTATCAAGCTGTCAAGGAAAGGGAAGTTTCTTGTCCAAATGGCTAGTCCTGCCAGGTCAAAGGCAAAAATCCATAACAAGTTTCTCTGATGCCCATCTTCCTCTCCGACCTAACCTCCTTACTTCATAAGATGATCATATTTCTAGATGACCAATTACCATCTCTTCAAGTTAATGTCTATAATCAGTTGTTTCTTTTAAAGGAAAAGTATGAAAAAGAAGAAAAAACTTAGCAATTATTGGCAGCTCTTGTAAACAATAAGGCCAAAATGGGCAAAAAAAAAAAAAAAAGGTAAAAAGGTTACCAATGAGGATTTCATTAAAAGCTATCAATGCTAGGCTTAGAATGTGGATTGCTCAGCCATCACAACAACCTGGCTCTATCGCTATAATCCCCATTTCTGGCAAAAAGACTGATTTGGCACACTGTTTACATAGTTTAACTATCAGCATAAAAAACCACAATGTTGAAAGAACAGCATACCATATATTTATATGCCACCTGCTGTAATGTTTACATTTATCACAGGTGAAACAGCACAACTCCTTTCTAGGAAGCTGTAACTATGGTTAGCTGCTCAGTTTACAAGGCTATTTACAAGTAATTTCTAAAAGGCTACTAATGTTATTACTTAGATCCAGATAATTATCTATAATGAAAGTACAAGATTTAAACCAGGAGAACATGGTCCCATCATTCTGAATGTTTTCCAGGAAAACATTCTATGTTGTTTAACTACAGTCATCTAATTAGAAAACATTTAAACTTTGGCAATTGGGGACTGCCCAAGTCATCTGTGTCTCTCCTAATCTTGAAGTAGGCAACTTAAAATTAATCACTGGTTGGAAAAAAACAGACTTTATAACTACTATAATAAAATTATATTAGGAATAGTAATATCACTTCCAAAAACAGAAATAAAAATCTAAATAATAAAAAGAGAAAAAAATATCTTACTACAGTATTCTGAGGAAAAGGTAAGGGGACTCACTATAGCAGCGATTCACGACTGCAGTCATCAAACTCTTGTTTCATGACATAACACAAAAAACCTGAATTACCCTATAGTCTACTATATAATCTCCTAAAATAACTTACGAAAATAAAAATAATACATATAATAAACCTAACATGCAACTATTCTCAACATACAACTTGATTCTACCAAAACACACTCTAAATAATCACCTGATTAAATACATGCATACTTTTACTTGTAATGTTTTATCTACAAGCACTCACATGGAAACTTAAAGAATAAACTTTTTTTTTTTTTTAGCTAAAAAGCTACTACTAAAACTTAATTTGTACTTAAAAAAAAAAAAAAAAAAAAACAACCAAACGGTACATATTCACTAAGGCTACCCTGCTCTATTAAAGACCAGGCCAAAAAGAACTATGTTCCAATAGGAACTCTGGGAAGAGCAAAACTGAAAGAAAGGCTATATCTAGCTTGCTCTCCATTGTAGGGAGCAATGGAACAGCAGGGGTGGGAGGGGGGACACAGTAATAAAAACAGCAGTAATAAACTTATTGATAAAACTTTTAGACAGCAGTAGTAGGAAATTTGGTGAATCAACTTAAGATAATTCCTTATTACTATATAGGGCTTTATTAGCTCAGTGGATTCCCTGGCCACCTATGACTTCTCTTACACTTTGCTGATTTTAAAGATTTGTTTTAATTAACATTCCAGCAAACAGCCTCTTCTTAAGTCTTCATTTAAACCCAGTATATCTAGTGTCTCTTAGAACTAGTCTGCAGTAAGGTCTTGTCCTAATGATGACAACCTTTATTAATATTTATACCATACCGAAATTCTCATATCTGAAGTCAATTTTCAATGTAATTTTTCATATTGGCAAGAATAATTAAGAAATCAAAAATTTTAGAAAGAGGTACTTTTGGCACATTGCTAAGTAAAATATTTAGCTGGTCCCACGGTTTCAAATGTGATTCCAGCAGCTCAGAAGCAGAGGCAAGAGTATTACAAACAGGACAGACTTGTCTACATGTGAAGTTCAAGGCTAGCTTTGCCCTGTCTCATAATAAAAAATAGCCATATTATGAAAATTACCCCTAGCTAATTCTGAAACTCTGAGATATCTTTAGTGGATAAACATGGGATTCATAACTAGTGAGACAGACCACAACTTAAAATATATTTTGATGACTTCAGATTTCCAATTCATATTTCTCCAAGCTAATTCTATAGTCATTTTTTTTAAAAAACAGGAAAAGAATGAAAAAGAAAACATTTAACAATCATTGGCAGCTTTTGTTAAAGATAGGGTGAACAATGGGTTAAAAAGATAAAAACAAAACAACATAAAAGAGAGGTAAAACAGCGACCAATGAAGATTACACTAAAGACAATTCATGGTCTAGGCTTGAACTGCAGCTTTCTCAGCAGGTACAAGGTCCTGCATCTATGCCGAAGATCCCCATCTCTGCCAAAACTACTGATTTAGCACACTATTCACAGAGTTTAACCAAACACATAAAAAAACACAATGGATACTTAATTGAAAGACCACCATAGCATACATTTATGTGTCCCAGGCTGAAATATTTACATTTATGAAAGATGAAACAATATACCTCCTTTTTAGAGGGCTGGAAAGGTTATGGATGAGTAGATGCTCTATTTATAAGGCTATTTACAAGAAATTCCTAAAAGGCTACTCAAATGATTACTTAAGCCAAGAAAATTATCTATAAAGAAACTAGAGGATTTAAGCCAGGAGAATGCAGTCACATCATTCTGAATGTTTTCAGGGAAAACATTCTATATCGTTTAACTGAAGTCATCTAATTACAAAACATTTACAGTTTGACACTAGGGTACTAACCAAGTCATCTGTGCCTTTCCTTATCTTGGAGTAGGCAGCATAAATTTGCTCACTGTGTGAAAAAAAAAAGACTTTATAGATACTACAATAAAATTACATTAGGAATAGCAACATCACTTTTATAAACACAGAAATAAAAATCTCTAACAAAAAAGTACAAAATGTCCTTACTTCAGTATTCTGAGGAAAAGGTAAGGGGATTCACTATAGCAGCGATTCAAAACTGCAGTCATCAAACTCCTGTTTCATGACATAACACAAACACACTAAACCTGAATTGCCCTATAGTCTACTAACATAATCTAATAAAATAAAGAAACCTAACATACAAATATTCTCAGCATAAAACTGGATTCTAACAAAGCACCCTTTAAAGGCACACTTTCCAACCTAATGCAATCTGAAACTACCTTAATTACTTACCAAACAGCCTTGATGTTATTACAGGTTGGTTATGTAATCATCAGTAATGAGAGTTAAATATTTATTTTCTAATGCCAAATTACATTTTTATATTATTTTTATTCCATAATCAATTAGTGTAATTTGTTAATCTTCAATGCCAATAGTTTGTGCTACTAATTTTCTCCTACACTTTAAGGAGACAGCATTTTAATATTTTCATTCTCGTTTTATGAATACTACTTTCTTAATGATCAATGGTTAAACCAACTTTATTAACTATTCTATTGTGAAAGGATATAATGAGATACCTAAGCTTTACAATCAAATTCAAGCTCAATTTTCTTTTATAATCGTCTTTGATTCCTTTATTTTTTTTCTACACCCACTGCTGTTAACCATGAAGAACATTCTGCATTCCCTGTGCAGCATCACTGGTTTCATCTTCTGAGTCAGACTCAATCTGGGATGTGGAGCTGTGTGACGAAGAGTTCCTGGGGGAAGAGCATTCTGGAGAACACAAATAATGCACCAGCGGGACGTCATACCTCCCACAGAAGTCCACAGTCACAATTTATCTGGCAAAGCAGTCAAAATACACTCTCCTATATTTGCGCTTCTGCAATTGCTGGCTGCACCCAAGTATCTTAACAGATTCCCAGGAAGATAAGAGTGAGTGTCAGAAATATTTCTGGATCTCAATGGTCTTTGCAAGTAATTTCAGAAGAGTTGGAGGCCATATGTTAAATCACTAACCATACACACAAACAATGGATTTCCTCGGAAACTCAGTTCTTCCAAATGAATAGTGTTGAGGATCTCTGGGGGCAGGTATGTCAGCAAGTTACTGAAGAGAGCTGGGAAAACCATGCAACTGCGAAAGCTGAGAAAACGCAGTAGAATTTTGTTGTCGCATTAACACCAAGCAATTGAGAGAAGGTAGATTTGCTAATTCTGGTGGGATTCGTTTACTGAAGTTTCCTCAAAGGAATAAGCATTCTAAATTCTGAGACTTCTCCATCTCACCGGGGATACTCTGGAATCAGTTGCACCCCAGGTTAAGGGTCTGTAGGGCTCCCCCTCCAAAAGCTGCCTAGGCCCCTCCTGGAAGCAATTGTCTGTGAGGCTGAGTACCTGGAGTCTGAGGCAGAGCTGTGACTGGGTCAGTTCCTCCAGCAGCATGCCTGTGTTGTCGAGCCTGTTGTTCCTGTCCATCAGCATGTCCAGTCGGCTCTGCCACAGCAGCTCTGTTCCCAGCGCCATGGGCGGATCCCTGCTCATGTCGGGTAGCTGGAGGTGGGGGTTAGCGGCTTCTCTGCGTCCTGGAAACATTGTCAGATGGTTGTAGGGCAGCAGCAGCCAAAGCAGCGCCACCTGAGAGCCCAGCAGCTCCTCGGTGCTCCCCTCTAGCTTCAGAGCCTAGGCCCACAGGCTGAGGAGGGAGCAGCTCAGTCCACGTCTCCCTTAGATGCCTCAGGGATCTGGCTGGATTCCCAGGCTGCTGCCAGCTGACACCGTGGCACCTCCCGGAACCGGAAGTGAGCTCTGTGTGGGATGTGGCTGGGCTAGGGGGTGTTCCGCTGCTTGCTCACTCTTTTTTTTTTTTTTTTAAGATTTAAGGGAAATGTGGACTTTTATCATCTTATGAACTGAAAATGTGTTGAAACATTCTATAATATAGATCGAATGTAGCTGAGATCATTGACAGATGATTAATTCATGTGTGAGATGGAGTACGTGGGAGAGCTCTTGTGACTGTCATTTTCCACGGCATGTCTTACAGACAGAGTTCCCACAGACACCTTTCTGTTTCCTCAGACTTCAGTGCAGGATCCAGAAAAGTTAAATTGAATTCTGAGAGGGAACAGAGAGCATAGCATCGAAGATGGGACAGAGGAAAACTGGAGGGTTTCAAAGCGTTTGTTGCAGTGTGTTTCTTGGGTTATAGTAAAATGATTTGCTTTTACATAAAGCCAAAATATAAATAGCTGTGTAGACGGGTCACTCAGCAATAGACTTGCATTACATGTATGAACCTTTGAGTTTTATCTCTCCAATAAGGAGGAGACTCAGTCAAAATTATGTGTTCTAGGAATCCCAGGACTTGAGAAACAGAAGTTGTCAGGTGTCTGTGGTTTGCTGATCACCCAACTGAAATAACGAGGTGAATTCCTTTTACTGAAAACAGTGACTCAGGTAAGTCCAGAGTTAGCAGTAATTTGTAGTGATGCAGTATTTTTGTTCTTGCTATATTTGCTTTCCAGGATAATGTATAAACCGGTCTACTGCTTTTGTCTTGTATGGCTCAAATAACAAACCAGCATGATTTCAATACATTTCAAATTTAGGAACAAATGAGTTATTGTGTTTCCTTAAGAATAGAGCTGAAGTATTACTTAAATGTGTATTGGTGTTCCTCCATCCCAGCATGCCACACCTAGAAAGTGTTTACCTAAAAGAACCGAAGAAAAAAAAAAAAAAAAGAAAAGAAAAGAACACTTGCCATAGCTGCATAAATGTACACACTGCTACAGCTAACCAAGGCACATACACATATCTATATATGTCCTACCCGAGGACACCCCTCCTGCAAATGACAGCAGAAATTCCTAAAGCAGGTAGTATCAGCTCAATACTCTTCTGAATTTTGTGCCATATCTTTTTTGTATAATATATATGTAATAATATATAATATCCTATATTATATATATATGAATTTAATAATATATGTAAATTTTAACACCTTTTGGTGAAAATATTTCTTATAGACTTGAAATTGTAATATAATTATATAATCTCTTCTTCCCCTTAGATGTATCTCATCCTGTATATTCACCATTGCTCACTTTTAAAGTCATGGTCACATTTTTTATTAATTATTGTTACAAGCATAAAAGTTTATGTGTAAACATATATACTCCTAAATATATAAGTATAACTTGTAACATCATTAATATGTTAAAGATGTGTGTGATTTCATGGCTGACCATTTGATATTGAATATGCAGTACGTGAACTATTCTCATTCTCACAAAATTATTTAATTACTTGTATTTCCATGGGAGGGGTTAAGACCTCATTGGATTTTCTAATATTTCAAATGATTTTTACACTTTTAGCATTTTGACTCTTTTCTGGGCAGGGGCACCACTAAGCTCCCAAGTAAGTAACACAGTGTAGGTAGCTTATTCTTTCTTATGAGTGCACAGTGTTATTTGGTTATTTCTAGCCAGCTTTTCTTAACTTAAATTAATCCATCTACCTTTTCCTTCTGGGCTTTGCTCTTTCTTAATTCAGCATATTTTAATTTTCTGCTTCTCTGGCTGTCTGTGTGGGTAGGTGACTGACTCCTGATGTTCCCCTCTTTTTCTTCTCTTACTGTACCTCCTTTTCTACTCCTTTCCCCTCTTTATAATCTCTGTTGGCAGTATCATTCCTCTACTGCTGGTGGGAGTGCCAACTCATACAGCTACTTTAGAAATCAGCATGGTGTTTCCTCAGGAAAATGGGAATCAATCTAACACAAGATCCAGCAATTCCACTCTTAGAAATATACCTAAAAGTTGTACATTCATACAACAAGGACATCTGTTCAACCATGCTCATAACATCATTATTTGTAATAGCCAGAACCTAGAAGCAACCTAAATGCCCCTCAACTGAAGAATGGATACAGAAAGTGTGGTACATTTACACAATGGAGTACTACTCAGTGGGAAAAAAAAACAATGGAATCTTGAAATTTGCAGGCAAATGGATAGAACTAGAAGAAAAGTTTCTGAATTAATTAACCCAGTAACAAAAAGACAAACATGGTATGGACTCTCTCTTATATGGATTTTAGACATAAAGCAAAGGCTTACCAGTACAGTCCACACTGCCAGAGATGCTAGGAAACAAGGAGGACACTAAGGGAGACATACATGGTCCCCTGGAGAAGGAGAAAGTGACAAGATCTCATAAGCGAATGGGGAACATGGGAAAAGGGAGAGAGAGTTAGAAGAAAGTGAAGGGGAGAAGAAGACAGGAGAGGAAGGCATGATGGAACAGAAAGATCTATTCAGGGGAAGAATAGAGGAGAGCAAAAAAAGAGATGCCATCATAGAGGGAGCCATTATAGGTTTAAAGAGAATTCTGGCACTAGGGAAATGTCCAGAGATCTAGAAGGTTGGCCCCAACTAACAATCTGAGCAATAGTGGAGAGGCTACCTTAAATGCCTTTCCCTGTTAATGACTTTGATGACTACCCTAAATGCCATCCTAATGCCTTCATCCAGCTTGATGGAAGCAGAAGCAGACACCCACAGATACACAATAAGCTGAACTCCTGGAATCCACTTGCCAAGAGGGAGGAGTGATGAGCAAAACTGTCAAGACCAGGTTGGAGACCCACAGACACAGTTGACTTGAACAAGGCAGAGCTCATTTACCCCAGACTTATAACTGGGAAACAAGCATAGGAATGATCCAACCCCCCTTTTTTAATATTTAGAAATTTGTGTTGATTTGTTCTTTGAAATTTGGATATATTTATATAGTGGAATTTGTTATATCCACTATTATTCTTTCCTGTAATTTCTGTATCAGTCCCCTTCCCAAATTAATGCCTTCCTTTTCATTTAATTGTTTATTATCCATAAAATTCAATTAATACAATTATTGCTGCTCATATGTGCATGGCCTTGTGAAGATTACATCATCTGCCACCAGCCACACATTAGTAAGAAAGTAAAAAAAAATAAGGAACAAATGAGTGGTGCAAAGAAATATTAAGCACAGTGGTCCAGTTAGGCTCCTTTGGTCCTGAGTTTGAAGAAGATACTGTAAATCCCAAGAGATCACTATTATTCTGTAACTGAGTGCTCATTTATTCATATTTCTTCATGGACTGTTAGGTGAGAGAATCTCAGTGGCACTGTTTACATGTTGGTTCTTTTTGTCCTGTAGAATTTGGTTCATAGGCACAATTGCACCATGAGGATATCTAGATGGATCACAATGATAATATGGGAAAAAACAGAAGCCTCAGTGGTGAGTTCACTGTGCAATTTTAATGATAAAGTTGAGTTTATATTCAAATGAATATGCAACATGAAAATGTAAGCTCTCATCATTGCATATATTAATAATTTCAATAGTAACTCTCCTTATGAATAATAGGTGATATAAAAGTGTTACATTTTTAAATTATATTTAATCATTCTTCTGTAAGTTCTCACAAACTTTGGTAATTGAATATTCATGAGGGTTTTTTTCTGATAAATGGGATCACATAGACAAACATAGTTGATTTCCCTAATAATAGAGTCCACATTTGGATCTTTCAGTTTTGAATGGTATGTTGACCATAAATCCTCTGACTATCCTTTTTTCATCCATGTAAATATTTATAAATATTCCATTGGCCACTTCCAGGCATTATTTTCTCATTATACAAGTAACAAGCCTGTGATAGATGTTAATAAAATTTCTGTGGAAGTGTGTGGAGCTTTCATAAGAAAATCCTGCTTTACAGACCCATTATATCAGTGGATGACACTGTATACTTTTGACCACTCAAGTAGTAATATAAAAGTTGTTTTATATTTACTTATGTGTATACAATTTTGTAAGAATTTAAGAAAATTTATGATGTAAGAAATACTTATATTTATAATTTGTCCCTAGATATGTTTAAAGTACTGTCAATTGATACACATGATTGATTTTGACAAAATGTTCATTATTAGAAAATACATCATTTTTTGTACATATGAGATATATTTACATATCCCTATATGCTTGGTTTGTTCTGCCCTCACAACACATAAAAATAGATATTATTTTATGTCTGTAACATAGCAGAATTCTAGAAGGAAGTGAATTCTAATCACTTTATTTTTATTAATATGTCTATCATCTGCTGATCTCACATGTGTTCTATTTTTATTAATATGTCTTCCCATGTACATGGAAAAAATTGTGCCATTTCTTCATTGAGAAAGACTTTTTTTCAACTGACATAGATTCTTCCTTCAAGTAGTCAGGAGGTAACTGTCTCTAATTATTAACAATAGTTTGCAATTATTATGTGATAATGGTTTATGGGCCCATCAAATGTTCACTGTGGCTATGTTTTCTGCTATAACACAGACACTAGAATTATATCACACAGTGTACTGCCAAATTCAATAGCAGGAATTGTCACAGTATTGACTGATTGGAAAACCAAAGGCCAACCCAAGTGTGTACCATTTGAAGGAGTTAATATTACAAAGTATGATATACATGTGTGCTGGATAATCTTATGTCAGCTTGACACAAGTTAAAGTCACCTGAGAGTAGGGAACCTCAATTAAATTAATGTCCACATAAAATTGGCTTATATGCAGGTTTGAAAGGCACTATCTTATTTAGTGATTAATAGGGATTTTCTAGACCATTATTACTGGTATAGTTCCTGGATATTTTCTCTTGTGTTCTGTAAGAAATCAGGCTGAGCAAGCCATCAGGAACAATCCAGTAAGTAACACCTAGCAATGGTTTCTCCATCAGTCCTTGCCTCTGGATTACTTCCCTGTTTCAGTTCATT
Organism: Cricetulus griseus; assembly: GCF_003668045.3. NCBI lineage: Eukaryota > Metazoa > Chordata > Mammalia > Rodentia > Cricetidae > Cricetulus > Cricetulus griseus. The sequence continues at coordinate 136,513,441 of NC_048596.1, forward strand.
CCCTTATACCCTCAATGGGTTAGTTAGTATGAGGAACTGTAAGATGAATTAACCCCTTTTCTCTACAACTTCCTTTTGGTCATGATATTTGTTTGTAGCAATAGAAACCCTAACTCTTATACCATGGGTAAGAAAATCCTAGTGTAAAAGCAGGAAATAATATAGGAGAAAATATATCAAATATTTGAAATAAGCAAAGTCCTCCAATAACCTGTAAATGTACACTGAGTACCATGGTACCTGCACAGCCAGAACTCTTACTTTAGTTTTAATAATTAATGTGTGTTTTCACCATGTTTATATATTCATTTAGAAATTTATTCCTGTGTCAACAGACTGAATGGAGATAGACAGCTGGTGTGAACCACATTCATTACTTCTGAGGTCCTGACAGTCTATTTCTAGGGCATTTGATTTTGGACACACAGAGCTTCTTAGGCTTTCTCAACCCTATTAGCTTATAATCTACTACTGTAATATGAATAACCAAGTTCAAAAGCCACTTTAACTCATGGATGTTATCCTGCTTGCATGATTATAATTGGCAATAATTTACATTATATCGCTATTTGATTTGTCTAATTGTGTTACAAATCAGAATGATAAACAATGTGTTTTGATCCATAAACACAATAACTCTCATAAACAGCCCATGTGAAATTTAATTTTTGTCAACTTGAAACAACTTTGTCATATTTAGGAAGTGTGAAACTCAATTGATGAATTGTCTCCATCCTACTCTGCTGTCATCATATTGTACTGTCCTGAATTTGGTTGGTTAAAGTTTGAAGTCAGAAGCCCATTGTGGGAAATCTCACTCCTGGGGAAGTCTTCGAAGTTTCTATAAGAAATCAAGATAAATGAGCCATGGTGAATAAGCCAGTAAGCATCATTACTTCACAGCCCCTGATTGAGTTTTCGACTTTTCAGATATGTCATAGGTTGCTTTCCTGATTCCCATTAATGAAGCACTATAAGATGTAAAGTGAAGTAATCTATTAATTTCCAGAGTTTCTTTGGTCATGCTATTTATCACAGAAATAGAGCCAAATGTAGAACAGACTAATATTCAGCAGTAGAAAATGCTACAACAATCTCAAGTAGATGTAAACAGAAGGAAATCATTTCACAAAGAAAATGAGACAAATTTGCTAACACAGAGTTTTAGTGTAAATGAGGACAGACACAAGAATCTACAGACATGATAACACAAGTACAAAGGACAAAGTGCTAAGTGCTCAGTCCCCACACATGACACTGTGACAAGAGATAACATTTAACACAATCTGTTAAACACACCACCCATGAAAATGCTTCACAGGAGCTCTCTGTTCCTCAAAAATATGAAAAAGAACTCTTTCAGTCATTCCTTGGAGATCATGGTGTGAGTGAAAACCTACTGCTGTGTCACACACTCATCTGAAAACCAAGGTGTCCAATGGATGAATGAGTTAAGTACTTTTGATAGAGCTATTTTGTATAATCATCTGTACTGAATTAATATCTCATTTTTATTATCATTCCTGGGTGACTGAAACAGAGTCAAGATGGAAGAAATCAGATTAACAATTATTTGGTATTAACAATTAATCTCATAGGGAGTTGGTATGGGTTACACTCATTGTTAATAAAAAATGACTTGGCCATTAGCAGGGCAAGCAGATATAGGGCAAGTCAGCCTAATGCAGAGAGAAAAAGGGGAGGAGAATGGGCAGAGTCAAGAGTCACAGGGAGGACTGCAAACCGGACATGGAGAAAGTGAGGTAACAAGCCATGGCCATGTGGCAAAGTATACATAGAAATATAGGATAATTTAAATATCAGAGTTAGCTAGTAACACGCCTGAGATACCTTATGAGCATTTATAATTAATATAAGCCTCAGTGTGTTTGAGTGTGGCTATGTGACAGGAAAACTTAGGTCTACATGTTTCCCATCATGGTGTGTGTACCCACATAAGACCTGAGAAAGCTTTAAAAAGGATTTAAACATACAGAAACAGATCCACACTGGAATTACTAGTTTCTCATGCCAGGCATGGTGCGCAGATGCATTTCTGGACAACTGCCTGGGAGATGGAGCTGACTGCCAAATGCCAAGAGCTAAGCAATGTGGCCAGTTTCAGGTATCTTTCACATAGGGTGCATTACAGAGAGACTTTGCTTAACCACTGAATGGAGACTTGATCTTTGAGCAACAGTTGGCTACATGACACACGTGAGCTTTTGCTCATGGTGACAGAAAAGGTTACAGAAACACAGTAAGAACAGATTCAGAAGGGAAAAAAAACTAAATGGGTTACAATGCACTTAAAAAATATCTATAGTCTGGGCGAGAGAAGAGAAGAGTATGTAAAAACAGTTTTAGAATAAAATAGTAAAGTCATTTAAAAAGAAATAGAGTAGTAAAATATAATGAGTCATGCAAAGATAGAAAATACGTAGAGAGTCTAGATTCTGATATGTTATTATAATGTCTTTAAATGTTTGGCTATTATAAGAGTTGGATTATGGAAACGGCTAGATTAAACCAACCTATATATTTTGAGAATGTCTTAACTCAAAATTTAAGTCAAAATGTATAATGCATTGGAGGGTGTTTTTGTTTCCACATTTAATGAGAGATTGTGGATTTTTTGCAGATTGAAAAAAATCAGGGTTGATCAAGGAAAATCCCCTGCAACACCCCTGATGGTAGTGGATGGTTCAAATGATTCAACAACTCAGAGAGCATGTGTTTCAGTTTCCTCTGAGTTATACATGCAGAATAACTTCAAGCTAGTGAGGTAAGAGCATCTAATCCCACAGACTAATCTACCCATGACGTGACAGTTATCCTAGATTTTTTCAATGTCCATCAAAGATAACAGCAACCACAAAACAATATAAATTAGTCTGGAGAATGATGTCCATATCCCCCCAAATAAATTATGAATATTTGTCATTGTTTAGGGGGTTTCATGACAAAATGTTATTGGTCATAGTCAGGAAAAAAGCTAAACAAGGAGTTAAATATAAATGGAATTTTATATTTATCCCAGGTCTATCCCAGAAGCCACTTCCACGTTACCACACAGATACTAATTGTAACTGCTTGGCTAATAGCTCAGACTTATTTCTAAGTCTTAACCCCTATTCCTTATTTATGATCTTGTCATGTGAGGATACCTTTATTAGCATGGCATGTTCGTCTCTCCTCCCTCTGCATCTGGCTGTAATCTTCAAACTCCAGGCTTGTTCCTCCTGACATTCTCAGTTTGCCATTCTCACCTAATTGTATCATGTTCAGCTATTTGGCCCTAAACTTGTTCATTAAAGCAAACACTACATCAAATCTTCACAGTGTATAAAACATATTATTCTAAAACAGCTAAATTGCAAGATCTCTTTCTAAATGAAAAAATGTTGATAGGAAATAAAAACAATATTATAAAATGTTAGATTATTGAATATAGGTTTATCATAAAACAACTGTTAATTTCAAAATACTTTTAAATTATAATGGATTTTAGTTTATTGACACAAACTTAAAGTTATTTTTGTTAGGCTATATATGTGTTTGTACTCTTGTTTGGTATATTGTGCTTAAGCAGCTCATTTAAAAGACAATGTATAGTTAAAAAGTACAAGTTAGTATGTTGTTATCTTAATAGTTAAACTTGTAGTCACATTAGCTATGTTGTCAAAGTCAAACTGCTATATTTAGATAGACAGAGGTTTTCAAACACTCCAAAGAGCTACAGAATATGGCATTTTTTAATATGTCCATAACATAAGGGGTTTTGTGACAGTAAGACTTACCTTCTCCTGGCAGCATCAATCTTCTTCAGAGAAGATGATAGACATTGATGAAATCCCACATTGTATTTGTTTTTTTTATTAAAAAGCTTGCCATGTGAGCAAAGAAACTGCTCTTGCCTCAATTGCTGAAAATATAACTGTCCAAATCAGACCAGCAGGACATAAAAATGGCGAAGGCCAGATATTGCCAATCAATATAGGACAGTCCTTCAGAATTCCCTGCTTCCTATAGAAGTGTATCAGATATTTTAGGCCTTTAGGGCAAAGTTGAATGCCCCAAGATTACAGAGGAACTTTGGGTTACTGTCCAGACAACCTGATATCCCTGTTATTGGGGAATATTATGTCCTTCTGGGGTTTTTGATGGAGTTGAAGACTAAATAGTGATAATTTTAGTTAATTCTTTAGCTATAACAGAAAGTAAATTATGCACATAATTTTAGACTCACCAATATAGATAAGTATTTTCTCTAATTTCACCAAATACAAATGGATTGGCATTGTTACTATAATTCTTACTTAATAAATTTTGTGTATAATTTACAATTGTAATGTTAAAATCTCACTTTCAAATTAGAGAAAATGGGGAAAAGCTGTGGATAATGCCCATTGTTAATAAAAAATGATTGTGTGATAGCCAGGAAAGAAGTGTTTGGGTGGGACATGAGTGAATTAAGGGAGGAGAAAGGGAAGAGTCTATGAGACTTGCAGGGATATCAGACAACTGCCAAGAAAGAAGGAAATGTAGAAAATAAGATAGGAAGTCATGAGCCATTTGAAAAATCACAAGTAGAAATATGGGTTAATCTAAACATAAGAATTAGCTACTAAAAAGACTGAGTTATTGGCAGAGCACTTATAATTAATTATAATAAGCCTTGGTGTGTTTATTTGAGAGTGGCTATAGTACAGGAAAACTTATATACACAGGCAGCTCAAGATAAAATTTCTCATGTATCCAGTGTGGTATGGAGCATTTCTAATATTTCTTTTCTTATTAATCCTAAAATCTTTAGAAAGATTACAATATTTCTAATAAGTGAAGTGCTTCATGACTTTTCAAATTTCTTTTCAATTTCACTTCCCATAAATTTTTATGTATTTGTTAATATCTAACTGTGGACTTCACAGAAAATATTATATAGTTAGTGATCTCATTCAACCATGTGGGTTCTAATATTCAAATCAAGTCATCAGGCTTCACACAAGGCACCTTTTATCCTGTATTTCATGTGGGTGGTGACATACAGTCCTTTTTTCAAATGTATATGTGTGTGTTCATTTATGAGCAACAGTAGTAAGGTGAGTTTTTAGTATTGATACTGTGAATGTGTTTGCCTTAGATTCATATTATATGAAACATTTTAAATTAATAATAGCACTTTTGTACATAGAAAGGAAGATGGTACAATCATTACAATTAATTCATTGTTAATGTTTCATTTAAAATTTGGATCAAGAGTATAAGTTTTAATGATACACAAATCCAATTAATTCTAATGTTACTTTTGTAGGAATATTATGTGAAATTATTTATTTAAAAAGAAGTGTGCACTTTGCAACAAGCATATTAAAGAAAGAAAATCCTTTCCACAATAATAGGCTAAGTCTGGTCAGAGTACTAGGGCAATCTTAAGTCTTAATTTAAATTAACATACCCAGAATTTAAGGAACATTCATGAAATTTCTATTATGCTAGCACTTCTGTATATTTGTCCCGTTTTAGTAAGTAGCCCTTGCTTCTTCTGGTGTTCACCTTTAACCACAAACTTGCAATAAGGCTGAGGAGAGGCTGGTAATTTAAACCCCTACTGACACAGAAGAATCAAAGCAATTGTATCCTGAGAGATACATGGACCTTTCCAAAAGTTGACATTTCCTGCCCAATATACAGGACATTCCTTCATACACTGTGTAAAACATTGTGTCTTTGTTGTGTGTCATTTATATGAAATAAGGGCTCACACTACCTCACATAATTAGGCAATGCACATTACCTATATTCACCAAATAAAAGTGTTAAATATGTTCAATAACATAAGTATCAGTTGGGATTCTCTAGAGAAAAATAATTGTAGAATGAAAATATTCAACGATGGAGAAGTAAGTATTGTATTGAATGCTACTGTCGATGTAATAGGAGTCTGCATGAGGCAGCTGATTACATTGTGTCTGTAATCGGGAAACAGAAAGCAATAAATCCTGGTGCAGAGCTTGTACATTCCCATACTTCCTCTCTCATTTATTTAACATGGTATTAATTGGTCACAATTTGTATTAATACATTTAGTGAATATTGTATATCATTATCATTATCATGTCCACCTATAGTACCTCTCCAAATAACTTTTGGTATTGATGAGGAACTAAATGTTTCACACACTGGCAAGCACTCTTCCACCAATATCTATCTGCAAACCCTCCCTTCCCAGTAATTGAGAACTATCTTATATTACTCCTGTTAACTTCAAGTTCACAGTATTTAGTTATTTTAAATGCATGGAGTTCATACATGAATTTTGGAATATTCACTGGAGCTTTGGCAACCTACTGCCAGGGAACAATCATACAAAGAAAAGAAACTTATTCTCTACAAACATGGATTTCAAATATTGTCTCAGCTTGTAATGGGTCCTCAATATACCCCTCCCTTTATATGCTGAAAATTTGCAGGTATTATACAGGTAACCACTGTAGTGCTAAGTGCATCTTTGCAAAAGTCATGTCACACCTAAAAAACAATAATCTCGGGAATCATTACCATTCCCACAATCTGAGTTCTTTCCCTTGTGTTCCTGTTCCTGGTCATACATTCATTCATGACCCTTTACTGCATTGATATAGACTTTATCAGTGGAAGAAGAGCTTATCAATATACAAGACAAGTAAAGGAGAATTGATCTTCTTATTCCAAGGAGAAGTTTCTAGGATACATGTATAGAATGCCCAGAGATAGGTATCTAAAAAGGGCCAATAAGGGAAATGGGAGAAGGCAAGGACCCTAAAACATCCAACCGAAGTTTCAATTATTGGAACTGTAGATTTCAATCCATTTCCAATTCAAAAAAAATTCTTAAATCTTTTAATTTGGCTGTCTTCAAGGCTCATCCCCTGTACTTCTCAGGATGTTATACTAGATGTCTACAAGTCACAAAGTTCCATTTCCTAGGAGCTCTCATCTGGGAATTGAGAAGACTTATTTTCAAGTTCATATACCAGGCTACAAATCTTGGAGAAAGACTTTGATATGACAAGGACTATCAGAAGATCTTAATGCCACTTTTGAGTGAAGGAACCATCCTCCATGACTCCTAGAGTTGGAACATCCAGTAACACCAAACCAACAAAGGATTAAGAAGAGTAGGTGACTAGGCTCATATGGAGTTGTGGTATTGATCTCATGTTGTAGGCAGAAGTTTCTCTCCCACAGGCCACTCCAAAATGACTGACACAGAGACTGAATATTGCTCATAAACGCTTGGTCACAAGCACAGAATTGGTGCTAGCAAACTCTTCCATTAAATTTAACCCATATTTTGTATCCATGCTTTGCCACATTGCTCTGCACTTGCTCTCAGTACAGCATATCTTTTTGGCTTTTCCCTGTACCTGCTGCTAACTCGAAACACTGTCCTTCCTCTTCCCAGGATTCTCTCAGTGTCAGGCTGTCTTGCCCAATATCTTCCTGCCCAGCTGTAAGCAATCAGCTTTTTATTAGCAATGAGAGGAATATATTTTATAGTGTACAAAGTTTGTTTCAAAGCATCATTCAATAAGGTGGATATATCTAATACAGAATCCAACATGGAAGGTTAAGCCACCGATGGTAATCACAGAAAGAGTGGGAATTGATCCTCACAGAACAAATTGATTTCCAGGATTGGGTGACAGAGGGCATCTTGCTTGCTCCATAAACCTAAGAAAGGTTCATGACAAAGCACTTCCCTCTGCTCAATTCCTTACTTATTCCATAGCAGGCTATTGGGCCGATAAGCAATGTTTAAGCACCTGGGTGTATGCTATTTTTGGAAACTGAAAGCTTTCTCTGATTTCTGTTTCTTGAGCTTGTCTCAAATGCAAACAAAATCTGTGAGGATTTTGTAGTATTCACCTGTACTATAAAGGAAATTATATCATATTTGTTTTAAATTCAGCGTAAGAGTCCAGAATTCAAACAGAGGCATCTATGGATGAGTTGGGCTGAAACGCCCTCTCAGTGTTTAGGAAAGCTTTGTTGGGGACTTTAAACCCTGAGGGGATTTAACCATTGCCCCATCAATCGATGACTACTGCATGTTAGCCCTTAGAGTTCTCAAAAAGAGGGGCACAAATTGACTGCTTCAAAGCTTTAACAGCAAATCCTAATTCAAAAGTGGGAAGCTGTATCTTCAACAGCCTCAGAATTCCATATGGGAGGTAGTGCATACACACTCTGGAAGCAGAATGGTATAGCAGGAATAGTGTCTGCTTGACTGGGCCATCTGGCAGATAGCAATCTCTTGTTGTAGATACCTCCCCACACATATGCCCCTTCTTCAGTCATGCTTCTCCATTCCCTATGCCTGTCAAATGTTCTGTTGTCTTTGCAAAAGACACTGAACTGAGCAAAGCCTTAAAATGATAGAGCACAAGGAATAAATTTTGCAATTCTCTGAGGTCAGGAACTAGATAAATTGCTACCTGTAACAGCTAGAAGCAAGCTTCATTCTGGTGGGAGGTGGCAGATGCACTTGCCAGTGGGTGATAAAGCCTGCTCCTTCTTGCCACCAGCTCATAGATCATATTTCTTTCTAATGGGAAGGAAACTCTCTCTCTCTCTCTCTCTCTCTCTCTCTCTCTCTCTCTCTCTCTCTCTCTCTCTCTCTCTCTCTCTCTCTCTCTCTCTCTCTCTCTCTCTCTGTGTGTGTGTGTGTGTGTGAGAGAGAGAGAGACAGAGACAGAGACAGAGACAGAGACAGAGACAGACAGAGACAGAGAGAGAGACAGAGAGAGAGAGAGAGGCGGCCAGGGGGGAGATTATTTCTCTCAGGTGCTAACTGTGCTGCCTAATAATGTGACTGAGTAATAGAAAGCTGACTTAAACATCCAGGAAGTTCCTCTGCTCTGCAACAGTCAGTTTATACAGAAAGTATGTTTACTAGTTTGTAAAAGATATACAAGAGTTTTCCTAGTCATAGGTCTCTAGCAGTAAGATTACTAGACTTGGGAGAGTTTTGTCAATATGCTCCTTGCCAGGGTCAAAAACTAGAAAACACCAGCTAAAAATAACAAATAGAAATAAGGAGGGATCATCCTGTTAGGATGGCATATAAATGGCCCCTGGGTCTTACTGCTCTTTCTGCTAACAAATCCAGCTTGTTTTTCTCCATTAGAGAGCATATTCTTTCTTTCCTTTCTGGCTGCTTTTCTGTTTGTCCCATCATGCACTGGGCACTCTATAATGACATTTTTTGTTTTCATATTCCAGTTCTTGTGACCTGAAAAGCTGAGCATTCAATATTCTCTGGAGTAAAGATGAATGTAATGCATTATTGATTCAGTCATTCTTTGCATGCTTACATTTTTTTCTTTTTTATTTATTGATTTTTTTATTTGAATTAGAAACAAGATTATTTTACATGACAATCCCACTTCCCTTCTCCCTTCCGTCCTCCCCTACCACCCACCAGACTAAAACCCTACGTATCACGTGTCCTTTCTGCTCCCCCTGAATGGTGAGGCCTTCCATAGGGTGTCATCAGAGTTTATTGTATCTTTTGAGATAGGGCCTAGGCCCACACCCATGTGTCCTGGCTCAGGGAGTATTCCTCTATGTGGAATGGGCTCCCAAAGTCCACACCTATGCTAGGGATAAGTACTGAACTACTACAGGAGGTCCCGTAGATTTCCAAAGTTTCCTCACAGAAACCCATGTTCTTGGTGTCTGGATCACTCTCATGCTGGTATCCCAGCTATTAGTCTGGGGAGCAAGAGTTCCCAAATGTTCAAGGGAACATCTTCACTGGTTCTTCTCTACATCTGGGTTCCAGTTTAGTTTGGTGATTAGTTGTTGGTGTCTGCTTCTACTTCCACTAGCTGCTAGATGGGGGCTATCAGGTGGCATATAAGTCAGTCATTAATCTTAGGAGAGCTACAAAGTTGACGCAAGCTAACAATCTAAGCAACAGACTAGAGACTACCTTAAATGCCCTCCCCTGTATAATGATATTAATGATATTGATTACTTAATTTCAGTATGAGCAAAATGAGTCAAACAGAATGTTTACTCCAGAGGACATTTTGATTGAAGGATTTTATACAGGAAAGGTAAGGAAAGTGATGTGTTGAGAGTACTAGGTATTAAAATTTCACATGGGAAAGAGGCAGGAATCGAAACAATCTATTCCTTCTTCCCATGACTACACTCACAGCCATGTAACTAAAATTCCCACAGGAAGAGAGAGAGAGAGAGAGAGGTTTAGAGAGACAGAGATTTAGAAAATACTCGAATGTATCTTCTTTTGTTTTACAGATTGATAGTCAGGAGCTGACTCAAACCCATAGGAGTGAGGGTCCTGCAAGATTGTGTTTTAAAGAGGAAGTACAGGGGTGAGAAATAAAGAAGACATATATCTGGCACTATAGGTTTTACAGAGCTGATAATCATTTCAAGAAAATTTATTAAAAAGTACAGCATCTTATATACTATTTACAGGGAGAATTAGCCATGGTCAGTAGAATGCTAAATCAGAGAATGTTGCCAAAGAAAACAAGTGTTGCCTCAGATACAGCTGTTATAGGACTGACAACCACAGATAATCAGAGGAAAAAGCCTATTTCCCTGGAATCAAAACCTTAAATCCTTTGACACCTAGGTTCTAGTCCCAGACCCAACCTACACATCTGTTTCTGGACAAGGACATAGAACTAATGTCCTCCTTGTACTTTTATAAGTTCTACTGTGAAGGCCTCAGAAACTTCTGACTTCCTACTATTCTCCTTGAGTAATATATTAAGTCCAGATGAATTATTTTTGTTTGAATGGCTAAGAGACCTGACACATTTTAACCAACAAATATCTCAGAATATTGCCAAAGAATCATTAACACAAGTAATTAGAAGATAATACTAAACTAAATGAATGTTGAAGGATATAAAAAGGCATGCCATCTCTGAGCTGCTATAATAAACATTTGTGTAGCTTCAGAGGATAACTGAATCCAAGATGAATATGTACCATATTGGTAACTAATAGCCTTATTGTTAATAACTCTATTGTAACATTACCATGAAGCCATATAACCAGCAAATGATTTTCAATTTTATCATTTTTAAATCTTCATTGTACCTTAAAGGATTAACACAGATACATAATTAACATAGCACAGAGAAGACCCATTAACACAAACACAAAGACGTATAACACTGTCAAGTTTATTGATATTGTTTTGCTTGTACTGTATCTCCTTGGTGTAATACCATAACTTCTAAACCATGTAACTTAGTATATTTTATTTGCATACCTGTGTTTTGTATTGTCAAAATTCCAGAAGTATTATAAGCAAGCTGTTTAATAAAATGGACAATTTGCATTTGATGTGTAAGGCATACTGTGCATGCAGCTACAAATGCCATGACTACTTCAAAAATGCATGTTACAATAAGACCTAGTTATCTCTTCCTTTTTGTAAGAGTTGGATGCAGCTCAAGGAGAACCTGTTGTCCAAAATCACCATACTATGTATCATTAAGAGGCACAAAACATACAAAGAAAGGCTGAAGAAGCAAGAGATGGCTTTTATGAACAGAGGGCAAGTTAACACATTAAATAGGATATAACAGATCCAAATAATTGTGATGGAACACACGTCACTGTGAATTTAGGAACTTCCAGTCAGTGATACATATATGGATGGTTAAATCAGGCAGTTAGTCAAATGTGAAATGAGGTCTATGTCATACTTATTTTCTCCAAAATCTCAATGGTGAACAAATTGTCCAGGTTTGTGGCTAACAGCAAATGTCTGGTAAAACCATTTTCTTGGAAATAATATGACATGACATAGAGAGTGAGGATGTTCTACGAATTTATCTTTATCCATACCAGGTTAGTGCCTTCAAGACAAGTTGCCCTTCACCTCAGGTTGTTCAGTCAGAGGCACAGAGTTGCTGATGCATAGAGGCAAGGAGAGAAAGAACCATGAAGCTTGTCACCTGAAGGTGTAAGGGACTTTGTTCTCAAACAGGAGCACCAGACTCAAACAGAATACAAAGAAATGTTTTTCAAATGGGGTAACTTGTGAGGGATTAGAGACTGAAAAACTCAAGTGATGAATGGTTGATGTGATTATAATAAACTGTACATCAGATCCCTCATGTATGGCAAAGACATAACCTTTATACATCACTCAGCTGAGAGAGACACATCCATAATGACCTACCGATGACAAACAAGTAGGAATGGTGAATGATATCCCATTACAACAAAACAGAACAGTGTAAGGCACTATATGAGGAACATCAAGAGAATCAGATACAGCATTCTGATACTTTTACCTATCATATAATATTATAATAGCCAGCTATTTTTAAATGAACTTTAATTTGATATATATAATAGACAGTTTTGTAACTGTTGATGTTAAACCGTAAAAATGTTGGTATCATTGATACTACCTTTAAGTCTCATGCTCTTGGTACCTTATATCATCTTCTATATAACTTAAATAACTCATTCTGTGCTTCACAACTCAAAAACCATCCAGGTTTCCATGAGCATAAATTATTCTGAGTCTTCATACATAAATCCCATTTTTATTGTTTTGTATATAACTCCTAACTTAATAAATTCTTCTCTTAACTTCATATATTTATTTTTTCATTTTATGATTATAATTAAATAAATATTAATTATTTTTCATACCATGAGATAATATAGTTATAAACAGAGAACTCTTGTTTTTTATTTTTAAACAAAATTGATTTGGTTGGTGTGTCCATCCTGTTAATTGTGAAGGAGTAAAAATATTTAATAAGTTTTATTTTGAACAATATAGGGAGGCACTGCTGAATACAGGAAGATAGAAGTTATTTAATTCAGTTGATAGATAAGTAGATTTGTATTAGATCCTAAAATATAAACATGTTTGATTATAATTCATATTTAAAGAGCTCTATGAGTTCAGAATTTGTTTAAATTCCTTTAAATGTTTGTGTTTATATATATAAAGTGTTTATATATATATGCATATATATATGTCATATTTAATGGTTAAGACATTTTACCTAAAGCAATTATCCCAAAGAAAAAAAATGTCCTGAAACATGGACACTCATCTCTTTAGACATGAAGAATCAAGTGAGCCAAACTGAGCAGATTTTTAGTACCAGCAGTTGTATTTATACTATGATTTTTGTTGCTCTTGTTGTTTAAATCTTTTAGTTTCAAAGTGATAGATATTGTTATGGGATACATAAAAGGAAATCTCCCAATATATCTGAAAAAAGTCTAATGGAGTCTCGATTTACTGTTGCAAGCAGTGGAGCAGGAATTAACCTCGAGTTTGTAGATCAGCACCAATTGTAGAGGAATTTATGGCTGGTCCAGAGACCACTTTATCTTAGGAATTTATTTCTCTTCTAAATGAGCAGAGACAAGTTTTTACCCAGAAATAGTTTTAGTGATTAAGATATTAAGAATGCTTTCAGAAAATACCATAACTATAGTTCAATAGCCAACCACAGTCTCTCTGCTGGTCTGTTTATCATGATGTAAAAGTGTATCAATTAAATAAAAACGACGATATTAAACTTACACAATAAACATATTCAGCTAAGGGAAGATAAGCCCATTTGTACTTGATATGGTGGTTGGAGGAGATGGGAGATAGAGAAATCTTTTAAGTGTCTCTAAAATATGTTACTTAGTCAGTTATAGTTTTGACCTTTTGTAAATAATATCTTAGGTTGTTTTGTTCTAGATTCAGTAACATAGTCAGAGAGCTATTCTGACCCATTTGAGGATTTTGGAAGACATCATTTTAAGAAAACACAGAGTCTGATGTGGGGAGGTCAAATTACCACATTGCAGAATCAGCTTTTAGGTCCAAACTGCACAGAAAAATTTGCCATCAGTGTCTGCTCTGCATTAATAGAGGGGTCTCACTAGCCTAACTACCACCTAAAATGTGATTCAGGGAATTAGGTTTAGATAATTTACCTAGTAAAACCTGATGTGCAGAAATGAACAACAGGAGTGCTTTTATAATCCAGCTATACTATATTTTAATCCTGGTCATTCCAATCCTCCCTTTCTTTTAGTCTCATAGTCTCAGTGATTTTATATACTTACCACTGTTGAACTCACACTAGATGATTTCTGCTGTAATTGAGTTTCATGTCTATGTACCAATTTTCCAGGACACACAGGAATATGGATCTCAAAATGTGATGTGTCAATGAAAAATGCTAATGAAAAATAATGAAAAGATATATCTGGAACCACAAGTTCTTGTATAAACTGATGACTTATGCCAAGAAAGTTTATTAAGAAGTGCATCATCCTCTGTCATTATTGTAGGAGGATAATGGGCTAAGACCAGCAGAAAGATAAATAAAAGAATGTTGGCAGAGTGAACACAGGATACCTTAGACAAAGCTGCATTAGGACAGATAGCCAAACATTGTCAGGAGAAAGTTAGGTTCCCTGAAGTCAGAATATTTAGGAAATAGAGACCCAGACCCCATCCCCCTACTGGATGCTGTTGAGTCTCTTTCAGGAGACATATATAGAATTAACATTATCTTTATTTTTTTCATCATGGCCTCTGAGAAAGCTTGGATCAGTCTGATTACCACCAACAAACATTGTGTCTCCTAGGCTGTCATTTTACCTATTGGGATACCTATTGTCAGTAACCTTTAAGAAAGGAAATTTCGGTGTTTTCTACATATGGGAATTACCTAAATTTTAAAAGGCAGTGTGCATTGGGATAAAGAAAAATTTTTGGATAAGTCCCTATAGGCCGATGGTGACATTGTAAGTAGTCATAAAAGTTGCTTCCTGTGGGTATCTCCAGACTTGAGCTAAGGGATTTACAGCAGCATTCTCCAGGCATCTCTGAGATCAGAGGGGGATCAAAATTGATGACTTCTGTTTACAGGGGATTAGTTCAAACTTTTACATAGTTGAGGGTTCATTTAAATTGCTTTCCCCCAGACTTTGAAGATTCCCCAAGGAAGTTGAGGCCTCACCTTCCTTGGGGAGCAGAAAGGGTTTGGGATGGTGGTGGGGAGCAGGAGAGGAGGGGAGGGGAGGTGAGAAGGAGAAGGAACTTGGATTGATATGTGAAAGAAGCTTGTTTCTAATCATAATAAAAGCAACTTTTTCCCAAATAAAAATATGTACCATGCTGTGTAGATGCCAGAAATAGTTGTGGCCTACTTAGAGTGCTAAACATTAAATTTCTGAGTCAAGATAAATGAATACATTAATAAATAAATTGTCTTTCCCTTGACTGGGAGATTGTAGCACATAGGGTCAAAGCAGCTGTCAGTCTTAATACAGTCAGAAATGTGTATATACTCTATAAGCATACCTTTTTTCATATTCCTGGCCTGTTCACTATCGTGTTGAGTTCAGCTCTGCCAGCTTACATAAGATCAGCTCATCTGGGCTTGGTGATTATTTCCATATCCTCATAGAAATTCAAGGAGTGTCACATGACTTGTATGTGAATATCTAGTGATTCCCTGCCACCAGTTTTATGCTATTCTTTCCTTACTGCACTTGTACACCAGGAGGAGGACAGTTGAAACATCATATAGACCAGTGAAGGAGCTGTGAGAAATTCACCATCTGTGTTGGAAAAAAATTGTTCGGGTTAAGCCTTTGGATGGAAGCCTCATTCCAGTGAGCAACCGATGCTCTGTTATTAGCCCAGTAAACTCAGTTGGTTCCAAAGAGTGGATTTGTTGGGTCTGTGAGTTACTTTGTTATTAGTACCTTAGGAGGAGTGGTAGATATTACTTACATCTCTCCATGAGGGGATGTATTTTAACAGCACTTGTGGTAGTTGGGTAGTTGTAGGGGATGGGGACTACAAAAAATCCTGAGGATGAGTTTGAATAGTGCAATGCTGTGCTTGGCATGGAGAACTGGACAAATACCTAAAAAATTTACATGAGGGTGCAGTCCTTTCAGAGGAAATTTCATATGATCATTTTTCCTTTTATATTTATAGGAACAGTGTCAGAGCCAAGGGCAAAGTGAAAGGTATTGAGACATGTAACTGGGGTGAGGGCACTTTATAAAGAAATGTGATTTGAGGACTGTTATTACAAATTGATACCATGATGATATGCATAGACCTATAGCAATAAAGTCATGTTAGCTCTCATCAGTCCCATCACCCTTTTCTTCCTCATAGTCCCATCTAGGGCAGGTGCAGTTCTCAGGGAGCCATGTTCCCTCTTTATACACGCTCCTTAAAATCATATGTATCTTTCTCATCTTCACTGTCTTCTTCCAATTAGCTTAGATGTTTTTCCTTCTAGGAAGAAATTTTGATGATGCAACATGTGATGGCTAACTTGGTACAATATCAGATCATTTGATACTGAATATCCAGTTGGTGTACTATTCCTCTCACTCTCATTATTACTTAATTACTTGCACTTCTGGGTGTAGGTTTGAGACCTTATGTGAATTTGTATTGTTTCAAATCATTTTCACTCTTTAGGCCTTTTGACTCTTTTTAGGGCAGGGACCTCACTCAGCTCCCAAGTAAATCACACATGGAGTGTTACTCTTACTTATGGATGCCCAGCCTTAACTTGGTTTGTTTCTAGCCAGCTCTTCTTAACTTTAATTAATCCTTCTACCTTTACCTTCTGGGATTTTATCTTTTTGAATCCTGTATATCTTACTTTCCATCTTACCCTGTGGTTGTCTGGGTGGCTGGGTGCCTGGCCCCAATTGTTCTCCTCTTCTCCTCGCACATTTCCTCGGCTTTTCCTCTTTTCTCCTTGTCTTTATAATCTCTGCTGGCCAGTGTTGCCTATCCTTTCTTTTGCCTCACTATTAGCCATTCAGCTCTTTGTTAGACCACCAGGTGTTTTAGACAGGTACAGAAAAACTGTTTCACAGAGTTAAACAAATGAAGCATAAACGTACATCACACACATTACTATAATATTCTACCACAGTTTATCTCTTCAGTGATAACATATCTATTACAAATGTCTTTTTTTTCAATTCATGTTTAGGCTCTGAACTTGTTGAAACGTGGTGTGTTTAGATTCTGACACTCATAGAAGATACAATATTGTATCAGTCTGCCAGATCTTCTACCTTTTATACATCCTCCCCTTCAATATGATTCCTCAGCCTTAGGTTCAAGAGTTGTACTGTAGATGTGTCCATTGGGATTCCCTTCCACAGCTATGCATAGTATATTGTCCTAGTAGGAAATAGTTTCTGATGCAAACACAAATGTCATGGAATGGGGGGGTGACTAAAGATATATGTGAATAATAGACAGGTATTTAGGATGTTAGGCATTCTGCTGGTTTACTAATTTATTATTCATTGATTCTCCTTAAGATTCATAACATCACTGCACGTAAATATCATGACATGTTTCTGGTTATAGCGATGGATGATTTCTCTCTTCTTGAGTAGGTCTGAAGTTCAATTAGAGAGTTCTTGATATCACTATTCGCTTAAGATTATTTTGACACGATGATCATAATTCTGGTTTACAGGATTCATAAGTAGTAGGATTGTTGATTGGTTCTCACCTTTGGAAGCTTGCATAAGCAATTCATATGCCATGGAAGCTGTTCCTCAGGAAGAGAGCTTTTAAATTAGGTACAGTGCAGGAGCATATGCATCATGCTTCTAAATGAAGCCTATAATGCCTATAATAAAATAACACAAAAGCAAAGACAGACAGACACACAGACAGACGGACAGACACACACACACACACACACACACTGTTCAACTCACAGTTGGGAAACCAACAACATTGCAGTATCTCAGAATGTTTCTTAATTACAATTGAACAAGAACTTGGAATCATTGTGTACAGATAAGCAGGAGGCAGGTATATTATATACATTGAACATGCACTCAGGTGTACCTGATCTTTGTAAAAAGGTGTGTTTGAAAGGGAGTAGAATTATGTCAGTAAATACATGGTGTTAAAATCTATGATTCGTGTTTTCTGCATATGATAAAAACATTTAAACTTGTGGTACCTGAGAAAGATATGATATCCCTATGAGATTCATCATATCTTTACAACTTGAAGTGATATAGAATCTGTAAATATTTTTCTTTGTGTATTTTCAGGTGACTTGTAGCACTGTCTATTCTTATATTCATGTAGTAGTTTACAATTAAAACTTTGTTTGTAAAAACACACTATATATGTGGTCATATTTTGTTATGTATTTTTCCTCAGGTATTTGTTAAGTAGTAGGCAGGTTGCTTTGTTGTACTTGTTTTTTTCTTTGGGTATTGGTTTTTCAAGACAGGGTTTTACTTTTTTTTGTAATTCATAATTTTTGCAGATTTTTATTTGAATTAGAAACAAGACAATCCCACTTCCCTCCCTCCCCCCCCGTCCTCCCCTAATACCCTCCCAACTAAAACCCTACCTATCACATATCCTTTCTGCTCCCCCTGGATGGTGAGGCCTTCCATAGGGTGTCACCAGTGTCTATCATATCCCTTGAGAGATAGGGCCTAGGCCCACCCCCATGTGTCTTGGCTCAGGGAGTATTCTTCTATGTGGAATGAGCTCCCAAAGTCCACATCTATGCTAGGGATAAGTACTGAACTACGACAGCATGTCCCGTAGATTTTCGAGGTTTCCTCACTGAAACCCATGTTCCTGGGGTCTGGATCAGTCTCATGCTGGTATCCCAGCTATTAGTCTGGGGAGAAAGAGTTTCCCCTATGTTCAAGTCAGCTGTTTCTGTGGTTTTCACCAGCCTGGTTTGAACCCTGTTGCTCATCACCCATCCTTCTCTGCAACTGGATACCAGTTCAATTCAGTGATTATTTGTGGGTGTCACCTTCTACTTCCACCAGCTGCTGGATAAGTGCTATCGGGTGGCATATAAGTCAGTCATCAATCGCATTATCAGGGGAGGGAATTACACAATAATTCTGGGTCCTGGCCATTATGTAATATGAATTTATGACCTGTGGAATGTTCAGAAATAAACCCCATTTGATTTTTAGTCATCATGCACATGCGAAGGTTTTATGGAAATAGATGCTGTAATTACAATGTGACATTCTTCTAAAGGCTAAAATTGGGGAAATGTTGATACAAGAAAAAAGGTAAAAAGAGTAGAAATCATGAGGGTCACTATGTAGAATAATAGCTCTCTCAACAGCTGTATTTACAGAACTGTTCCATATTTTTTTCTCATGAAATAACAATTTTAATCATTAAGTATAACATTTTCCCGCCTAACATCATACACATTTTTCAAATCTTTTGGGATCTTTTATTTATAATTTTTGGGAAAGTCTTGATTACATTGCTTAGGTCTTTTCTTAGAGTTGTCTGCATGTCTTTGTTTCTTAGACTGTAAATGAGCAGAGGTGTCAGAACGGTGTATGTCACTGCCAAGGGTGTGTCATCCCTGAAAGAGTCACTGTTCTTGGACCTCAAATAGACAAAGCAAGCAAACCCGTAATGTAAGAAAACCACAGTGAAGTGGGCAGAGCAAGTTGAAAAAGTCTTATACCTTCCCTTGGCAGAGGGCAACTTCACAACTACTGTCACAATGAAGACATAAGAAACCATGATCAAAATAAAGCTGCCCACCAACACAAAGGCAGTGAATGCAAGAAGAATCATTTTCTGATAAAAGATGTAATTACAGGCAAGGGAGACCACAGGCTCAATATCACAAAAAAGTGCTGAATGATGTTGGAATTACAAAAAGACAAGTTGGATATTATGATGACAATGCACAGAGAAACTGAGAAACCAAGCACACCAAAGGCCATGATGAGCTGGAAGCAGATCTTTTGAGTCATCAGAATTGGGTAGGGCAGGGGCTTGTGGATGGCAGTGTAACAGTCATAGGACATGGCAGACAAGATGAAACAGTTATTGCCTCCCAACCCAAAGAAGAAAAACATCTGTGTGGCACACTCAGGGAGTGAATGGCCTCTTATTCAAGAGAATTATCTTTGAAACTGTCTTACCAACTGTCTCTAAAATACCATCAAACTATTATTGTAGAAAAATGTAAAGACAATGGACATATGTATATATATATATATATATCCCCATTCAACTACAGGAAAACTGGTGATAAAACATGCTAGATCTCAATGACAGTATTTTCCCAAGATGTTATAAACATGACAGCAGTGGAACTTCTGGTGAGCTTTATGTTAGCATACATATTAAAACCAAATAATATATAGAAGATATACCTTTCTACTGGAGGCAGGGTGGTGGTGGAGGCAAAGCTTGAACTTTGTTTCCAGAGGGCTCTCATCTCCTGGCACAATATGGTTAAGATTCCCTCCCCAGAAGCCCTACAAACAGTGGGTCCTGTTGTGGGCAAAACAAATTGCTTTAGGATCAGTCTTTCTTCTTCAAGTCAATGTAGAAGATCACATAGCCATCACTGATAAAATATCACTTTATTTCCCATATTTACTATTAAATGTAATACTAAAGGAGCTTACTTCCAGACCACAAATGATATTGCTAGGTAATATACAATCAAAAAGTTCAAATTACAATGAAAATATAAAACTTCATGCTACTGACTTCATACTACAAAACATTAAATGTTTAATACAAAGAGAGTGAATGCTAACAAAACACTTCTTTTCTAAGCAAGGAAACATAAGTATGTACTACAGTTGAGATTGCCTAAAGCCAACACAGTTCCCTGCACCATACTTACATGCCTAGTCTAACTTAAAAACTCATCCTTTTGTACTAAATGGAGAGCAATAGTTATAATAAAATCTAAACATTTAGAAAAAGGGCAAAAATAGTAGTAATTAACTTAGTGATAAGGTTTTTAGATAGCAATAATAGGACACCTGGAGAATCAATTTTAAAATGTCTTTATAACAATGTACATTTATTTTTAATATAGGCAAGAACAAGTTAGACATGAAGATTTTTAGACCAAGAGGCACTTTTGGCACATTTCTCTGTAAAATACTGAGACAGGGCCATGGGTTATACATGTGATTCCAGCCTCTGGGAAGGCGAGGCAATAGCCTTACAAAAGGCCAGACTTTGCTAAATGTCAATTTTGAGCCCTTGATATTTCTGAAACTCTAAGAGTCCATTAGCTGGATAAACATGGGATTCATAACTAGTGAGAGAGACTACAGCTTAAAATACATTCTGCTGAGTTCAGAAGATGATCATAATTCTAGGTGACCAATTCTTATCTCACCAAGTTAATGTCTATAATTTTGTAAATTTTATTAGTTAAAATTAGGAACAACTTTGTTTCGCATGGCAGTCTCTTCTCCCTCTACCATCCCTCCCCCAACCACTTCGACTAATTATGACCTACCCCCACCCCATCCACCCTCAACTCTCCAGGCAGGGTAGGGCCTTCGACCGATGCTCCCCAAAGTCCACCACATCATCCTGGGCTGGGCATAGGGCATCCCCTATGTGTTCAGGCCAAGAGTGCATCCCGTTACATAGAATGGGCTCTCAAAGTCCCTTCTTACACCAGGGAAAAATACTAATCCACTACCAGGGGCTCCATAGAGTGCTGAGGTCTCCTCATTGACATCCATGTTCAGGGGTCTGGATCAGTCCTGTAATGACCTCCCAGATAGCATTCAGGGGTCCATGTGTTCCCCCTTGTGCAGGCCAGGTGTTTCTGTTGGTTTCACCAGCCTGGTAATGCCCATTTGATCTTCATTGCTCCATCTCTGAAACTAAGTTCAAGAGTTCAGTTCAGTGTATATCTGTGGTTGTCTGCCTCTGCTTCCATCAGCCATTGGATAAGGTCTGTTAGATGGCATAAAAAGTAGTCATCAGCAAGGGCATTTAGGTTATCCTCTCCACCATTGCCTAGATTGTCAGTTGGTGTCATCCTTGTAGATCTCTGGAAATCTCCCTAGTGTCAGATCACTCATGGTACCTATAATGGCTCCCTCTAATATGGTAACCCTCATGAAGCTCTCTTCTATTTTTCCCCCAACTCAATATTTCTGCTCAATCATTTCCTCCCCTCCTCTCCTCTTATCCTCCTCTCATTCTGGCAGCTCCCTCTCCCCTACCCTCATGCTCCCAATTAGCTAAGGAGTTCTTACACCTTCCCATTCTCTGGGGTCCATGCATTTTTATTTTAGAGTCCTTCTTGTTTCCTAGTTTCTTTGTTGAAGAGGATTGTAGGCTGGCAATTCTTTGCTCTATGTCTAAAATTCATATATGAATGAGTAGATACCATGTTTGTCTTTTTGTGACTGGGTTATCTCACTCAGAATGGTTACTTCTTGTTCCATCCATTTGCCTGTGAATTTCAAGATTCAATTGCTTTTTCACTGCTGAGTAGTACTCCTTTGTATAAATGTACCAAATTCCCTCTATCCATTCTTCAGTTAAAGGGCATTTAGGTTGCTTCCAGTTTCTAGCTATTACAAAAATTGCACTCCCACCAGCAATGGAGGAGTGTTCCTTTTTCTCCACATCCTCTCCAGCATAGATTGTCATTGGAGTTTTTTGACTGGAGTCATTCTGACAGGAGTGAGGTGGTATCTCACAGTTGTTTTGAGTTGCATTTCTCTGATGGCCAAGGGTTTTGAGCACTTGATTAAGTGTCTTACAGCCAATTCATATTTCTCTGTTAAGAATTCTCTATTTAGTCCTGCACCCCACTTTTAATTGCAATGTTTGGTGTTTTGGTGACTCGCTTCTTGAGTTCCTTTATATATTTGAAATCAGCCCAGTGTCAGATATGGGGTTGGTGAAGACTTATCATATTCCTTGGCTGTCATTTTGTCTTGCTGACTGTGTCTTTTGCTTTACAGAATCTTCTCAGTTTCAGGATATCCCATTTATTAATTGCATATCTCATTGTCTCTGCTACTGGTGTATTGTTCAGGAAGTGGTATCCTGTGCGAATTGGCGCAAGGGTATCTCCCACTTTCTCTTCTAGAAGATTCAGTGTGACTGGATTTATGATGAGATCTTTGATCCAGTTTCACTTAAGTTTTGTGCATGGTGACAGAATGGATCTAAATCTTCAATCTTCTGTATGCCCGAATCCAGTTTGTTGAAGATTCTATCTTTTTTCCAGTGTATAGATTTAGCATCTTTGTTGAAAATAAGGTGGCCATAGGTGTGTGGGTTAATATCAGAGTTTTCAAATCGATTCCATTGGTCTATCTGTCTATTTTTGTGCCAATACCAAGCTGTTTTCAGAACTATGGCTCTATAATAGAGCTTGAAGTCAGGTATGCTGATGCCTTAAGAAGATCGGTTATTGTATGGAGTTGTTCTGGCTGTCCTGGGTTTTCTGTTTTTCCATCTATAGTTCTTTCAAGGTCTTTGAAGAAGTGTGATGGGATTTTGATGGGGATTGCATTGAATCTGTAGATTACTTTTGGTTACATTGCCATTTTTACTATGGTGATTCTATCTATCCAAGAGCATGGACGATCATTCCATTTTCTTCTATCTTCTTTGACTTCTTTCTTTAAAGACTGCAAGTTTTACTGTACAGGTCTTTCACTTTTTGGTTAGTATTACTCCAAGATATTTTAGATTGCTTTTGGATATTGTGACGGATGATATTTCTCTGATTTCTTTCTCATTGAATTTGTCATTTGTATATAGTAGGGCTACTTATTTTTTTAAGTAAATTTTGTACACTGCTACATTGCTGAAGGTGTTTATCAGCTGTAGGAGATTCCAGGTAGAGTGTTTGGGTCACTTTTGGAGACTATCATATTATATGCAAATAGTGAAAGTTTGACTACTTCCTTTCCAAATTGCATCACTTCCATCTCCTTTTCTTGTCTTATTGTTCTAGGTAGAACAATATTGAAGAGATATGGAGAGAGTGGACAGCCTTGTCTTGTTCCTGAATTTAGAGGAATTGCATTGAGTTTCTCTCCATTTAATTTGATGTTGGCTGTTGGTTTGGGGTATATTGTGTTTATCATTTTTAGATATGTTCCTGTTATTCTTTATCATGAAGGGATGTTTGATTTTGACAGTCAGAAAGGCTCTATTAGCATCTAGTGATATGATCATGTGATTTTTTCTTTTTCAGTTCTTTTACATGGTGGATAACATTGATGGATTTTCATATGTTGAACCATCATTGCATCCATGGGATGAAGCCTACTTGATCATAGTGGATGATTTTTCTGATGTGTTCTTGGACTCTATTAGCCATTTTTTTGTTTATTTTTTCATTGATGTTAATGATGGATATTGTTCTGTAGTTCCCTTTTATAGTTATATATTTGTCTGGCTTGGGTAACAAAGTGATTGTAGCCTCCTAAAAGAGTTTAACAATGTCCATTCTGCTTCTATTTTGTGGAACAATTTGAGGAGTACTGGTTTCAGCTCTTGTTTGATTTCTTGTAGAATTCTACAGTGAAGCCAACTGGATCTGGGCTTTTTTGTTTGCAAGGATTTTGATGACTTCTTCTACTTCATTTGGGGTTATAGGTCAATTTAAACTGCTTATCTTTTCTTGGTTTAATTTTGGCAAGCGATATCTATCTAAAGAACTGTCCATTACCTCTAGATTTTTGAATTTTGTGGAGTAGAGGTTTTCAAAGTATGACCTGAATATTCCCTGGATTTCCTCAATGTCCTTTGTTATATCCCCCTTTTTGTTTCTGATTTTAGTAATAGAAATGTTCTCTTTCTGCCTTTTGTTAGTTGTATAGATGTTTGTCTATCTTGTTTATCTTCTCAAAGAACCAACTCTTTGTTTCATTGATTCTTTGTAATGTTTTCCTAGTTTCTACATTTTGATTTCAGCCCTCAGTTTGATTATTTCCTGGCATCTACTCCTCCATGGTGAGTTTGCCTCTTTTTACTCTAAATCTTTCAGCTGTTCTGTCAATTCTCTAGTGTGACTTTTCTCCAGATTCTTCATGTGGGCACTTAGTTCTATGAACTTCCCTCTGAGCACTGCTTTCAGAGTGTCCCATAAGTTTGGGTATGTTGTGTCTACATTCTCATTAAATTCTAGGAAGTCTTTAATTTCTTTTTTATTTATTCTTATTTATTTTCTTATTTATTTTTAATTTCTTTTTTATTTCTTCATCAACCCAGGAATGGTGCAATTGGGTGTTATCCAATTTCCATGACTTTGTACATTTTCTGCAATTTGTATTGCTGTTGAGTTCTACCTTTAGAGCATGGTATTCTGAAAAGATATAGGTTATTATTTCATTTCTTTTGTATCTGCCGAGGTTTGCTTTGTTGCCAAGTATGTGATCAATTTTAGAGAAGGTGCCATGTGTCACCGAGATAAAGGTATGTTCTTTTGTGTTTGGATGGAATGTTCTATAGATATCTGTTAGACCTAGTTGGGCATAACTTCTGTTATACCCTTTATTTCTTTGTTATGTTTCTGTATGGTGGTCCTGTCTAGTGGTGAAAGCAGGTTGTTGAAGTCTCCTACTATTAGTGTGTGTCGTTTTATATGTTGTTTCCTGTGATGACTATAAAATGCCCTTCTTCATCTCTTTTGGTTGATTTTAGTTTGAAGTTGGGTCGGAATAGGACAGGAGGAGAGGTACACTCACCTCGGTAGGCATCAGGCTGGCAGAGGAGGGCAAAGGAAGAGAGAGGTGTTTACAGACTCAGGGAAATTTTGTGTTTACCTGTAATGTTTTTCATTGTCTAAGTCTGTCTGACCTTAAAATGGATCTCTATACCAGGCTGTCCTCAAACATAAAGACCTTCCAGACTCTACATTCCACATACAGGGAGTAAGATGTGCCTTACAACACATGGCTCTATTTTTTCTTTCATTTCTTTCCATAAGTTGGAAACTTAGGTGGGTGGAATCTGTACACAACTATGGAAGCTTTCCTATTGTTTCTAGTTTGATTTCATTGTGCCCTGAATGCTGTGTGTGTTATCTTCCAAATTAGGGTCTTACATTCACTTGCAGTCAGCAAGCATAAACAATGGCAATACCCTTAATGATTTGGGGAGTGCCTGAGGTCTCCCAAGATAAAAATTCATAGGAAAAAAATCAGAGTCTTGTAAATAGTAGATTCATTTTAAAGTGCTATGGATTTGTTAAGGAATAATATCTACACATTTTTTTAAGTGAAGGTGTGTCATTCTTGAAGAAAGTGTGTTGCTAGGGCAGCTACTCAAATTTCAAAAGCCATGTCAGGTCTATCTCTCTTTCTGTGACAGTGAAACAGGTTGTAACTGTAAATAACCTCTCCAATGCCATCCCTGGGATACTTACTGCCATGTTTCCCACCATGATGATCATGGACTGAAACTCTGAAAAATGTAAGGATGACTCCAAATAAATTCTTTGTTTTCTAAGTGTTTGCTTGGTCATGGTGTATCTTCAAAGCAATAGAAAAGTGACGAAGATGTCCACCATTTACATTATCTGTTTAGCTTGCCTATGCATTTTGAGTTTTTTCTTTGGTAATTTTTCTTAAGATCTGGTAGGCTATACTGTTCATACAAAAATGCATATCTGTTTCTAATGTATCATTTTATATACTCAAATAAAATAAGCAATGTCTTTACTTTTGAATTCTCCCACCTGAATATTAGTTTTCTTTTTTTACTTCTGTTATCTTACATTTAAGTTTTTCTCATATTTTTTCATTTATTATAATCACTGCTGTCCTTACATTTCTCTTAATGATGCTTTAGTTGTTATTAGTTTTTCAACTTTTATTTTTGATAGATTGAACACAGAATTAACAACAAAGGGTACTAGATAATTTGTTTTGGAACTACACGTGGATGCCATGTCTGAGATATGCCCCAGTATCAACTGAGGATGTACTTTCAATAAGTTAATGTTCTAACATAGCAAAGAAAGGCATATATCAGGACACTTTTCAAATACCCTGCAAATAACTACAAAAAAAAAAAAAACACCCTGCTGGGGATGGGCCTAGTCCGTATTCCATAGGATATGATAGAATCTGATGACCCCCTATGGAAGGCCTCACACTCCTTGGGGAGCAGAAAGTATATGTGAGAGGTAGGGTTTTACTTGGGGGGTGGAAGGGGAGAAGGAAAAGTAGTGGGGACTAGGAGTGACATGAAAAACTATCTTGATTCTAATTTAACATAAAACAAAGGATGAAAAAACCCCAACACCCTGCTGGCATCATCAGGATGGTGCTTAGTGGACTAAAGGTTATGCATGATAAATTGTAAAAAGGTGTAGTTCCAGTAGAACTAAAATCTCTACATGTTTTTGAAGTTCTAGTCAATCAAAATTTTTAGGAACAACCTTTGCATTAGGAATTCCTGGTTACCTATTTGACAGGATTTTTAGAGAATTCATAGTCAAACATTCATAGGAGCCTCAATATCTCACTATAAAATACTACCTTTCAGTTTTTTTAAGAATGCCATAAAGTTGAGTGTTACAAATATATCCGTGTTTATCTGAGTTCAATTATCATACAACAAATCTGAAACTTAAATTTGCTATTTTTGCAGAATTGTTTTACTGGACCTCTAAAATTATCAATTCTTCCCCAAAATGATTAATTTCATATAAAAACAAACCCCAAATATAGTGCTACTCCATGCAATTTTTATTAGTTACATATAAATAAGGAGATTTTATGACAAACTAAAGCTAACACTGGCTTTCTTTTTAAAGGGATGCACAAATCTGATAAAAGAAAGCAAGAAATAAAATAAAATTTCATGTTGTACACCGATATTAAAAATAAGGAATGATGATGTATTACACATATACACAGAACTACTCTTTCTCCCCTAAGGTTCACAAAAGTCACTAATTTTTATCATTATGTTTGTTTCTTTGTTCATTGTTTTAATTTCTTAGTGATTACAAATGCAAGGAGAATGGGCCCCAGGTATATAGAACCTATCAGCTGTTCTATTTTTATTACACCACATTTTTACACAGAAAAATTTATATAACACTGTAAAAATTAACATACATTAAATTGTATAATATAAACAAAAAGTATTTTCACCCATTCTAAAAAAGAAAAAGGCCTACTAACTTTCTGGGTATTTTTTATGTAATTTCTACTCTGTGAGGGAGATTGAATGATGCACTATCTATGAGAATGAATATAAAATATTATGAATTAGTTAAATGTGATGACCACAATGCTGGTAATTGATTTCTCCTAGGGCATAGGATTCTGGCCCATGTAATAGGACAATGAATGGGTTGCATCTTGTGGAACGGGCTTTAAATGCTATTTGAAAACTTTTGTTAATTCCACTTAGATTCATGTCATTATTGTATCACTTGGCAGTTTTTCACAACTCATTCATTTTAATAACTGGGATCCAAACCTTTGCAAACTGATCCAGGAGGGATCAACCTTACAGGTCAAACTGTATAGATTTCTCACTGTCCTGTGATGAAGCCTGTGGTGTCTTCAGCAAAAGGGCCTTCCTTTGAAATTCTTGAGTTTAGCCAAGAATGTTAAAAATAGCCTGTAATGAATGTGGCCTCCCAGAAAATCAACTGAAAAGAGGTATCACATTCCTGGAATTGGACTTTGTATTAGTCTATAATGTCCAGTAGAGAAAATGTTGCCCTATTGTCTTTTGACATTATTTTAAAATGCTTCTATGTGTATCCATATGTTAAAGACATTTTTATGGTACAAGGTAGTCCTATTTCATATTCAAAATGACTTCAGTGTTATTTATTCTCCACCATTTTTCCTCTTTTCCAAGCTCCCAGACTTCTGCACATTAAACCCTGCCTGTACCATTATTTTTCCTTAGTCCTTTACACAATCATATTCCAGACACTTTGCTCTCTTTAAATATATGCTGATGCTCCCTTACAAGTTTTCTGATCTATATAATTATACCAAGTAGAATAACTGAAACACACATATCTGAAAATCAGTTGTAAGTTTTAACTATGAATTTAACAAACTTTCAGGGAATAGCCTTGAATTTGAGCTGTGATTCAGACCAGCCTAGAAATTCATTGTGATTTCCTCAACCTCCCAAGTAAATAAGATTGCAATCCTACATTTTCTGATACCTCTGAAAATTTATCTTTAAAAACTGTATGCAATCGTCATGGGGTAGGGACTAGTAGTATTTTAAGAAACTGTAAAGATAAGGAATAACAGGAAAAGTCATTATGCATTACTGATGCATGGGGCACAGGCCTAAAGATGAGAAAATATGACAAGTACATGTCATGTCTACCAATTATGTCCCTGGAAACAAGAAATAAAAGCTAAAAACTCCTGAAAATTTTAGGGATTGTCTAAAAATATTCTGAGTGTTTTAGACACACTCATACAAAAACATTTACAATGTATAGCTAGTCTTCGTATAAACCGACTACTTTTTCCATAAAAACAAAAGTAAATGAATTCATAATAAAGACTACGCAATGTTTCCCTATCCATATACTTATTAAAGCAACATGCAAATCTCAGATCTTCATCAAAATCTAAAATTTCAACCAACATGTGGGGAAATATAGTTCAGTAGTACACTAATTGCTTAGTTTGAGTGAAGACCTGATTCTGTCTGTAACAGGAGAGAGGGATCCGTCTTTCTTTCTTTCTTTCTTTCTTTCTTTCTTTCTTTCTTTCTTTCATTTTTTTAAAACTTAGCTTCAATAGGTTTTCTGTATTACTGTGTCTAATGTACAAATGTTATAGGATTAAATCCTCTTAAGTATTTGTTAAAGGGTGAGGTTTAGGCTAACTTTTTTGTATTTGCTTTAAAAAGTGTTAAAATTTACATTATCAAAATATGTAAACATCACTAGAAATTAGAATGTTATATTTTACTACAATAACTTTTATTCGTTGATAACTTAACTGCTCCAGGATAAACTATATCCCAAGAGGGCGATTCTCGGGGAAATCACAAAGCAGTCCCTGTGGTCCCTCTTTCCTCTACAGCCTGTTAGGGTCCACTGAGCAAGACTGGGATGTACTTTATGGCAATGTGCTCCTTCGTTGTTTCATTTATTAAAACATATTCCTACACTATTCTCAGGAGAAGACTTAGAAACAGAATTCGCGAAAACGCTTCCTGGTCATTACCGACTTTGAAAATCCACATTAAAGCTAAAGACTTAATGCAGTCCCTTCTCCCTCGACCCCTAAAAAGGACCCGGAACAGGAAGTGCGTCACAATCCCATTCTGGGGACGGACCAGGCTGCCTAGGAAACTACAGGAACCAAAGATTCTCTTTGTTGGCGATTTCCTTCAGAACAGCAATCACAGTCGCACTTCCTGGCTGCAGCTGAATAGCTTTGAGCGTTGGTTTAATTCTTTAAATGAAAGCTTCTCTTTATTTGCGATTTTACCCTATCAGCAAACACAGTCGCACTTCCACGTTGGGGAGAGTAGCTTTGAGAACGAAATTTCACTTTTTAAAAAATCTCTTCATTTGCGATTTCCCCTGACTACCAGAGTCGCACATCCAGGTTGCAGAAGAGTGACATGAAAGCAGGATTTCTTCGCTTAACTGAAGGTTTCTCTTTGTTTGCGATTTTTACGGAGCAGCACACGCAGGTGGCAGGAGAGTGACACTGTATGGGTTTATTCTTACATTTACAGTTTAGGGATTTCGTTGTTCAAGTTTATCATATATCTTTAAGGAGGACATGCCTTTTCTTGTTAAGCTTTTTTTTTTTTTTTTTTTTTTTCTGTAGACGTGGCTTTATATGTAAATGCTAAAGAGAATTTTGCTTTTCAACTCCATTTTTTCCGTTTATATTACTATTTCCTGTATCTGGAGTGTGTAAAGGAAACGATGTGGAAGTTTACCATTAATATCTCCATGTAAATCATGTGTCAGGAGGTCAGCGATCACAGTTAGTGTGGTGGGATCTCTTCTTCTGCTTCATTTTTAGATTTTTTTCTGTGTATGTATTTTGCCTACAATTGTTTTTTTCACCACAAGTAGGCTGATTCCCAAAGGCTTCAGAAGAGGGTGTTGGATCCTGTAATGGAACTTACCAACTGTTGTAAACGGTCATTTGGATAATGGGAAGGAAACACAGGTTCTCTGCTGGAATAAAAGTTTCCCTTAACTACTATGTCAGGATTTTGAACATGGGTTTTTCCATGTTCATTTAAGAATTTTTAAACTGTTGACCATATGTTGATGGCTTTGAATCTTTTCTGGTTGGATGCTGGAGTGTATCACAGTGTCTTCTTTAGTGGTGTTTTTACTTCAGTTTTCATTCAATGATTAAACAAGTCAAGATGCTTTTATACACATTTCCAAAACATTTTAAAATAATTTTAATACTCAATTAAAATTATATTGAGATTTATGTGCAAATATACATGTATGAAAAGTTGTTGTTGCTCTTGTCTGAGTCTCTTGGAATTTGGGAAAGCATGTGGCTATCCACTGAATATCCAGAAAAAAATGGTATTGAAAACGGTGTGTTTTATTCCCCTGTTTCCTTGGCTTTGCATCACCCGAGTTAGAGCATGTCATATTTCTGAGGGAAATATTACATTACTGTATCATATGAATGGAACCAGGCCTTATTGCTTTACGTTTACAACCTTTATACCTTATCCTCCTCAAAGATCCATGATTCTTGAGTGAGAGGGGTTTATGAAAACATCCCATTTAGACAGGAATACTTCAAAGTCTATCAAAATATGGCCCTGATGTGGGTCTCTTTCTTTCAAAATAAAAACTTGATGGCATTGGGAAAAAATGCAATGTGTTTTGAGAAGGGATTCAAATTTTCTCTGTATTTTATTTATTCCTCAACAAATACACTTGCATATAGAATATATGTTTTTTTCGAACTCATGTCCTATAGGTTTCCTTTATTGAATCAATGTTTGTTTCAATTAAAAACAATCTTATTTTACATAACAATCTCAGTTCCCTCTCCCTAGCATCTTCCCATGCTCCCATCACACTCCCAAGAATGTGTGAGGCCTCCCATGAGGGATCATCAATGACTGTCATACCACTTGGAGCAGGTTCTATGCCCTCCCCTGTGTGTCTAGGCTGAGAGAGTATCCCTCTGTGTGGAATTGGCTTTCAAAGTCCAATCATATAACAAGGATAAATATTGATCCACTACCAGAGCCCCATAGATTACCCAGGACTCCTAACTGACCCCTACATTCAGATTCCCTGGATCAGTCCTAGCTGGTTTCTCAGCTATCAGTCTGGGGTCCAGAAGCTTCCATTTGTTCAGCTCAGCTGTTTCTGTGGTTTTCTCCAGCTGCCTTGTCTTGACCCATATACTCATCCTTTCTCCCTCTCTGCAACTGGATTCCAGGATTTTGGCAGAGTGTTTAGCTGTGGATGTCTGTTTCTGCTTCCACAAGCTCTTAGAAGGAGGTTCTAGGATGGCGTATAAGGTAGACATCAATCTCATTATCGGGGAAGTTCATTTAAGGAAGCCTCTCCACTATTCCTTAGATTGTTAGTTGGGGTCAGTGTATGTACTGACACATTGTATAAATGCACGTATCTATGATTGCTTACATGAATATCCAAATATATTTAAAACTGATTAAAGATGAATGCTGAATTCTAATCTTTTATTATATGAACAGATCAAGCACAAAATTAATTGTTCCACATTTTAATTTCAGAAACCTTCCACAGCACTTGTGTGAAATTTGGCTGCATTAAATCAATCATGTGTGACAAACATGTTCAAAGCAGTAACAAATCACTCTTTATGAGATAAGGAAAGATCTTTAGTAAGTACATATAGAGTTATAGCATACATAGTTCCATTTTGCGTGAGTGTTAATTTATTAACTCAATGTTCCAGTTCAGATCCTTATTTTCCGCACTTCATTCTGTTATGTTCCATATATGATTATAGTTATATGAACACACAGAAAGGGACATCAAGACACAAACACATATTTATCTGAATGTGTTCTTGGGATCACCAAAAACTCATTTTTGAAAATGTATGATCACATTAGATGAAAACAAAAGTAAAATTTCTTCAGCAACATTTGTTGATATTTGACAGCAAAATATATGAAATAAGACTGATTATGTAGAAATTCTTTCCCATTGTTTTGTTACTAACAAACAACAAGTGAGCAAAAGATGCAAAAAATAGCAACCAAAGTTTGCAATTGATATTTGGAAAGTGACTATTGGGGTCATCCCTATTTCTCAGGAATACATTGCTCGACATGTGATCTGTGATATTTGTGACTCTCAACCATCCCTGTACACAAAACTAAGCAACTAAGTAATAGTTCCTTTAACAGAAATATTTAGGCAGAACTTAGTGTTCAGCTTGATCCTGCCACATCCCACTCCCAAATAAATGCACATAGGCTTATATTAATTATAAAATATTTGTTCTCAGGCTCAGGCTTCTTATTGGCTCGCTGTCTCTACTTACTAACCCAATTCTATTATAATCAGTGAATCTCCAGGTGTTTTAGCATATCAAAGAAAACCAGGAAAACCTATCTTCCTGGCAGTAACATGGCAACTGTCTGGAGACTCACTCTTTGTGTACCTTTCACAGAATTCTTCTACTCTGGATGCCTTTCCCATATGTACCCCCCCCCCCGATAGAAACTGCCTGGTCATCGGTCAAAATAGTTTTATTCATCAACCAAGAACAGAAACATATATTCACATCATACAGAAGGGCATCCCCCATCATGTCCTCTTTTTAATGAAGAAAACAAGGATTTTTTTTTTAATTTCACATAGTCTAATTATGTATTGCAAAGCTAATATTATAGTTACCAATATGTAGTCCATTAACGTTTTACGAATTTAAAGAAAATATTCCATCATCTATCCTATCTTTGTTAATTATATTACATTATAACTATGGAAATCCATAACCATAATTATTCATCTTCAACAACAGCAAAGAATCCAGAAGGATAATATATAAACTCTAGAATTGGCAAAGACATATCTCTTCCAGGAAACTCACCTAAGATTACTCTGTACTCTTAAGGCATCCATCTTCAGCCTATATGCCCAGGACATATGGCACATTTTTTTATGAAGAAGGAACTTGAAGGATCACCCTTTCCATTGGCAACTTCAGCAGTCACTCTTCTTTGTAACCTGCCTGTCGAGTTTGGACAGCATTGTGTCAAGCATTCAAGGAAAGAAGTTTCTTGTACAAATGGCTGGTCCTGCCATGTGAAAGGTAAACTCCATAATTAGTTTCCTCAATGAACATCTTCCTTTCTGACTTCACAAGATATTTATATTATAGATAACCAATTCGTATCTCATCAAATTAATATCTATAATCAGATTTTTTTTGGTTTTTAGAAACAGGGTTTCTCTGTGGCTTTGAAGGCAGTACTGAAACTAACTCTTGTAGACCTGGCTAGTCTCGAACTCACAGATCTGCCTTTCTCCTCCACCTGGGTGCTGGTACTAAAAGCATGTGCCACCACCGCCAGGCTATAATCAGGATTTTTAAAGAAAAGTATGAAAAAGAAAAAAAAAGCGATCATTGGAGGCTCTTTTATATCATAAGGAAAAATGGGTAAAAATGAAAACAACAACAACCCAAGAAGAAAAAAAGTTAAAACAGCTACCAATGACGATTTCACTATAAGCTATTGGTACAGGTGATAGGATGTAGTTTAGCAAGCATTACAGAACCCTAGATCTATCCCCAAAATTCATTTTTTTGCCAAAAGGACTTGTTTGACAATCTATTGACATAGTTTCACTATAACCATAGAAGCCAAAATAAATACTTTCTTGAAAGATCATCATAGGATACATGCATATATCACAGGCTGGAATATTTATATTTATAATAGATGAAACAGTATACCTCCTTTTTAGAGGGCTATAAGTGGTATGTACCGTTAGATGGTCTATTTAAAGACTATTTACAAGTAATGGCTTTAATAAAATGATACTTAAGTTATTACTTAGGTCAGCATAATTATCAATCAGGAAAGTAAAGTTAAACCCAGGAAAATTTGGCCCCATCCTTATGAATGTTTTCTCTGAAAACATTCTCTATTGCCTAACTAAAGTCATCTAATTACAAAATATTTACAGTTTGATACATGGGTGCAAACCAAGTCATCTCTGCCTTTACAATCTTGGCGTGGGCAACTTTAAATTGCTCAGTGAGTGAAAAAAAAAATGAGGCTTTATAAGAACTATGGCAAAATTAAGGTAGTAGTAGAAACATCACTCCTTTAAACAGATAAATAAAATTTTAAATAAAAAATGATCTTACTACACTAATCTGAGGAAAAGGTAAGGGGACTTATATAGCATCACTTCACAAATGCAGTCATGAAATTTCGTGTTTCATGATAAAACACAAACACACACAGACCCTGAATTACCCTATAATCTACTAATAAAATCTGCTAAAATAATCTACTAAAATGAAAACAATATATAAAAGGAACCTAACATGCAAATATTCTCAGCATACAACTAGATTCTACCAAAGCACTCTTTAAAAGCTGACGTGACTACCTAATGCAATCTGTATATACATTTAGTGCTTACCAACCAGCCTTTATGCTATTACAGGTTTGTTATTTAATCATCAGTAGTGAGAGTTAAATATTTTCTAATGCCAAATTACAATTTCAATATAAGGTTTTATTGCATAATTTTCAATTTTTTAAATCTCCAATGATAACAAATTATTCTAATATTTTGTTCCAACACCTTAAGCATACAACATTTATTGTTTTTGTTCCTGTTTGAACAATAGTGTACAATGCTTAAACAACTATGTAAGCTATTCTATTTTGAAAGGATAAAATGAGCTCTACTTCTCATTACCTTCAACGTTCTTGTCATCTAGTTGTTGTTTTCCTTTGAATGTAGAGAATGTTTTGCTTTAGTATACAACACCAGCAGAGGAGACACATTTGAAGTTTAACATCCATCCCAACGACCCTCCGCCCCAATTTGAGACAAGATTTCATGTCTATCATCCATACTGTCCTCTAATATGCCTAGGTTAAATCTGAATCCTGATCTGCCTCTACCTCCCAAGTGCTTGTTTGGAAGTATGCACAACCATGTCCAATTTTTTCATCATTGAGTCCCATGTTATAAAGCAGCTTTTCTTAGACTATTTGCTGTTTAGTTTTTTATGTCAGTAACAATTATTCTGTGTTTTGAAAATAGATGGATCATAACTGTAGCCTCCCTTATTTGTAAAAGCCAGGATTATGGTTGATCATGGCACTTAGAAAAAGCAACAGGAGGTAGAGAGCGGAGGTTCTCAGATTTCCTGATCAGCACATTCTTCATAAATAGGCCCTACCTGCAGAACTCATGCCTTACATATACAGTTGTTTATTTAGTTTTTTAAAGCATATTCCCAAATACTTTGCATTTTGTCAGGTTGTAGGTTGCTCTAAAATCATTTCTTGAATAAGCTTCCATATCATTGCTAGGATTATGGCACTGAATCATGTCATATTTAGAATGTATAATGTTACTAACAATCACACAAAACAAGAGCTGAAGGTCAAATATAACATTTAAGAGTGATAATCATTAATATATAAGTTAATTTAACTTAGGTCATGACCTGGGGTGACACAAAAAGAAGGCTCATTCTATTTGTGGCATAATTTTCAGCTAAACCAAAACAACTCTGGTAGTACAGCTGTCATGATGTCTTACTTTGATCATCCCAACTGTCCCAGGTGACATCACTCCAGGCTGATTCTGACGGCTCCCCAATGTCTACCATTCTGCTAGATTTTCATGAAACACTTAATTGAAAATTGTGACCAACCACAGTTTTGGACTGCCATTCAGAATAAATTCTACTCAAAATCTATACAGGGAACTGGACATGACCATGATGAACATATATATGAAATATAAATCCTTTGACAACATTGCAACTCTTACATGGACATTCAAGATGAAACCACTAAGATTTCCAAACATCTTCAAGCTCAACTTTCTTTTTTAATCACCTTTGGTGAGTTTAAGTATTTTTCTACACCCACTGCTGTTATCCACGAAGATCATTAAGCATTCTGTATGCAGGATTCCAGGCTTCATCTTCTGAGTCAGATGCCATCTGAGATGTGGAGCTGTGTGAGGCAGAGATGCAAGGGGAAGAGCATTCTGGAGAACACAAACAATGCCTCGGGGATGTGATACTTCCAACAGAAATCCACAGACTTAATTTGTCTGAAAGAGCAGTCAAAATACACTCCTCCATACTTGGGGTTTGGGCAATTGCTGGCTAAACACAAACATCTAAGGAGCTTCCCAGGAAGATCATGGGGAGTGTAAGAAATACTTCTGGATCTTAATGATCCTTGCAGGTATTGCCAGAAGAACTGGAGAGTCAAATGTTAAATCTTGACCAAAGGAAACAAAAAACAATGTATTTCATAAAAAACAACTCTTCCTGATGTGTAAGTCTGAGGATCTCTAGAGGCAGACATGTCAGCAAGTTATTGAGGGAATGCTCTGCAGCTGGTTTCCTCCCAGGTTCTGGTTGCCTCCCATGTTAAGGGTCTACAGGGCTCCCAGCTCCAACAGCTAGGCAGGCCCTTAATGGAAGCAGATGGCTGTGAGGTAGCGAACCTGTAATATGTTATGTAGTTGCACATGGACAGGTCATAGAGCAGCATTCCTGGATTTCAGATCTCTATGTCCATCAGAATGCTGGGGCTGCTCTGATGGGACAGCTCCAATCCCAGAGTCATGTGCTCATTCCTGGTCAAGTCCTGTAGCTGAAGGTTCAGAAAGACACTGCACAGCGCCCAGGCAGCATGTCAGAATGTTGTAGGCCAGCAGCATCCACAGAAACAACAAACTTGAGCCCTGTTACCCCTCAGGCCTCCCTTCCACCTTCGACTCCTGCTCCCTTCCACCTCAGACTCCAGAGTGTAGGCTAACATGCTGAGAAGGGAGCAGCTGAGTTCAGCTTCTCTGCATGTGGCCTCACCCATAGGCAGTAATCCCAGGCTCTTCCAGTTGACACCATGGAACGCTCTGCAACAGGAAGTGAGCTCTGTTTAGGACGTGGTGCCAGTTGGTGGGGGGAAGTAGCGTCGTGGGGGCGAGGAAAGACTACGTTCTGTAGCTAGCTGACCACTTTTCTGTAACATTTAGGATAAATGTGAACTTCTATCTTCTATTGCATTGAAAATCGATGTCGAGACATTCTGTAATATAGATCGAATATAGCTGAGATCCTTGACAGATGATTAATTCATGTGTGAGATGGAGTATGTGGGAGAGCCCTTGTGCCTGTCATTTTCCTCTGCATGTTTTAGGATCACAGACAGGATTCCCACAGACACCTTTTTGGTTCCTCAGATTTCAGTGCAGGATACAGAAACGTTAAGTTGAATCTTCAGAGGGAACCCAAAGCATAGATTCAGAAATGTAACAGAGGAAAACTGGAGTTTTTCAAACTGTTTGTTGCAGTGTGTTCCTTGAGTTATAGGAAAGTGATTGTATTTTAAATAAAGTAAAAATTTTCATCACTTGGTAATGGGTCATTCAGTAACAGACTTATACTGCATGTGTGAAATACTGTTTTTTCTCTCTCAAGTAAGCATGGAAGTCATTAAAATTATGTGGTAAGCAAGACCAGAACTTGAGAAGAAGAAATTGTCAGACCTCTGAGTTTGCTGACAATCTAGCTGAAAACAGTGTCTCACTTAAGTTCAGGAGTAGCAATAATTTGTATTGCGAGAGTGCTGACATTCTTGCTATATTTCATTTCCAAGAGGAGCTTTAAAAGGCTGTCCTCTTCAGATAAGTTTCCAATAACAAACTAGTAGTGTTTCAATGAATTTCAAACTAAGAAACAAATGGGTTTATTGGTTGCCCTTAAGATCAGAGGTGACATGTTCTCTCTCCCAACATGCCACACCCAGAGAGACTTTACCCAAAAGAAATGAGGGGATAACAGAAAGTAGGAGTTGTCATAGCTGCATAAACATACCCCGTGCTATAGTATACCAAGAAACACACACACACACACACACACACACACACACACACGTATGTATGTATGAGTTTTGTTCCCTATATCATTTTATATAGTATAATTTGTAGGTTTTCTACTATATGAAATGCATTAAATAATATGTATAACTTTCAACATATATTGATTTTAAAACTTTATTAAAGGTTTTGAAATTATACTTTAATTGTGTAATCCCAACTTTCACATACATATAATATCATCCGGTTCACCCTTCTTCTCCTTCATAGTCATGGCCTCATTTTTGTTAATTACTGTCAGAATCAAATATGTTTACATATAAATATATACTCCTAAGTATATAAGTATACCTTTTAACATCATTAATATGTTAAATGTATGTGTTCTTTCATGGCTGATAATTAGCTATTGAATACCCAGTTTGGCTACTACTCCTCTCACTCTCATTATTATTTAACTATTTGTAGTTCCATATGCAATGTTGAACCTCAATGGATTTTCTATTCTTTCCAATGATTTTTACAATTTGGACTATGACTCTTTTGAGAGGAGGCACACACCTAGTTCCCTAGGAAATCACACATGGTGGCTTAAACTCACTTATGAATGCCCAGACATAGCTTGCTTTGTTTCTAGCTATCTTTTCTTAAATTAATCCTTCTAGCTCTTCCCTCAGAGATTGTGTCTTTATTATTATTTATATTTCATTTCCTTCTTACTATATGGCTGTATGGGTGCCTGGCCCCAAATATTCTCCAATCCTTCCTCTCTTGCTGACTCTCCTCTTCTCCTTTCTTCTTCTCTTTATTCTCTAAGCTGGCGAGCCCTACCTATCCTTGCTCCTGTCCCACTATTGTCATTCTGCTCTTTATTAGGCCATCACTTGTTTTAGACAGGCACAGTAAAACAGCTTCACAGATTAAACAATACAGCATGAATAATTTCACACATCTTAAAATAATATTCTACCACAGTTTTCTCTTCCATGATAGCATATCTATTACAGATGTCCTTGTTCAGCTCATATTTAGGCTCTCACTTGTTGAAACAAAAGTTGTGAAGATTCTGACATCCCAAGAAGATAGTATCTTATGTCAGTCTTCTAGATCATCTGTCTCTTATACACCCATCACAATCATCCCTGAGCCTTAAGTGTAAGAAAGGTAGTGTAGATGTGCCGATGTGTCCATTGGTAATCCATTCCACATCTATGCATATGGTCTAGATGTCCTTTAAGGAAATATTCTCAACTGCAAAAACAAATGTTCTGCATGAAGGGTGGTGACTAAAAATATGTGAGTACAAGGACAGGTATTTACAATGTTGGGCATTCATAATTGTGGTTCAGAGGAATCATGCCTAGTAAAATTGTGATTGCTTCCCACCTTTGTAAGCTTCCATAATGACTTCAGGTTCCATGGAATCTATTTCTCATGTAGAAACCTTCAAATTAGATACAATTCAGGAGAATCTGCATTCTGCCTCACTATAAATAACATATAAGCATATAATAAAATGACACACAAGCAAACACACACACACACACACACACACACTACTATTAAATGTAATAGTAGATATTTAAGACATTTAAGGTTTTCTATGTTTAAATTAGCTACATATTAACTACATATATGGTCATATTTTGCGGGGTTTCTCAGGAATTTGTTAAATAAAAGGAAGTATGCTTTTTTTAAAAAATAAGAATTTTCTATGTGTAGTTGGGGTTGTCATTTTACTCCCTCTGTGAACAAGTCACTCTGTAGATTAGTTTCGCCTCAAACTCCTTGAGATCCACTTATTTCAATATTTATCTTTCAGTAGGCAAATTTTCCTAGGTGATTTCCAGGAATTGTACCTAAGCAACAACCATAACAGTATTTCAATACAGATTGATAATGCTAATAATATATCTAAAACTGTTATGTGTTTTATAGAATAAAGTTCATATATTCTTCAGTGGTTCAAAAAACATAAAGCTTAGATCCACTTCTCACAGGTCAATAAGTCTCCACATAAGTACAGCTTTTGTTATCCCACCTGTCTGTCCCTATGAA
Organism: Cricetulus griseus; assembly: GCF_003668045.3. Classification (NCBI taxonomy): domain Eukaryota; kingdom Metazoa; phylum Chordata; class Mammalia; order Rodentia; family Cricetidae; genus Cricetulus; species Cricetulus griseus. The sequence continues at coordinate 136,554,423 of NC_048596.1, forward strand.
TGGATTTTTTCTCCCCTGGTGTTGAAACTCCTCTCACTCCTGATCAGTAAATCTATGGGCCTAAAATTTCTGAGTAAGTATTTAAGTTTTAATTTCTATTCCCAATTTAATCATGTCTCAAACATGTTTCTGTTCCTGTCACATACATCTAGGTATCAGTTGCTGACAACAGTATCCTCCAAAAGACTAAAAGCTCTAGAATTACTGTGGATGTTAAGCAGTCCAGCTGATGTGAACAGTCCCTGCTTCTTCAACAGAGTCTGCCAACCAGATGCTTCTGATAAATTCTCCATTGCCTAAATTCCCTCCTTGCTTTTGACTAGCATTTCAGCCTGCTTGGGCCCCTGACTATGACACTCCTATGTAGCAGGAGGTAGCACAAAAAAGAATACATGATGCATTTTCCCTGGTTGAGATGCTCAGTCAATAAAAAATCTCCCTTACATAGGAGACAAGATGACAATAAAAATTGTCCATTAGTGCCTCAGGATTGGGCTACCTATAAAAAGAGGAGGGAATGAAAGGGGAAAACTAAACTCAAAGGCTTCACATCTAATAATTTTGAAATAAAGGGAACAGACCCTCACTCAGCCTCTGCTTTCACAGCCATAACAGGCTACAAAAAAGACAAGTAGGCCTCCTATAAAAAGGAAACACCAAATCCTCTGGCCTCCAGGAGGCAGACAAAACTGAACACAAAGAAACAAACTCCAGACCCCCTCTGGAGGCTGATGTGTCAGCTTGCAAGATGGGGCCCCTCCCACAAAAGGAACAATTTAATAAACCTTATTCATTTGCATCAGTGTTCTGTCTCCCTGGTCTCTTTAAGGATCCTTGTGACTCAGGCACAACAGTACATGTACACATTGGAGCATTACTCAGTGGTTAAAAAAAAAAAAAACAATGAAATTTTGAAATTTTAGGCCAACAGATGGAACTAGAAGAAACCATCCTGAGTGAGGTAACCCAGACACAGAATGAAAAGAATGGTATGTACTGAATCATAAGTGGATTTTAGACATAGAGTAAAGGACTACTAGATTACAACCACAACCCCAGAGAAGCTTGGAAACAAGGATGACACTAAGGATTATATGCATGAACCCTCCCAATAAGGGGAAAAGGACAATATCTCCTGAGTAAATTGGGGGCACAGGGAGGGGGAAAGGAAGGAGTAGATAGAGGGTGGGGGATGGGATTGGAGGATGAGAACATGAAGGATCAGAAAGATTGAGTTAGTATAAGAACAAAGAAGGAAAGCAAGGGAAGTTATGCCTTAATAGAAGGAGAAATTATCAGCTTAATGAGAAATCTGGCACTTTGGAAATCTCCAAAGATCAACAAGGATGACCATAACTAATAACCTAAGCAATAGTCAAGAGTGTTCCTTAAATGCCCTACCCAATAATGAGATTGATATCTACATTAAACTCCATAAAAGTGCCTTTATCCAGTAGCTGATGGAAGCAGAAACAGAGATTCAAAGGTTAGTACTGAGCCATTCTCCTGGAATCACTTCACAGGGGAGAGTGATGAGCATACAGGTCAAGAGCATTCTGGAAAAACACAAAGCAACAGCTGACTTGAGTAAGTGGGAGCTCGTGAACCCCAGTCTAACAGCTGGGGAACCAACATAAAACAGAACCAGATCCTCTGAAAGAAGGTATCTAGGCAAACTCTGAGGCCTCTGGCAGGGGAACCTCTTCTTATTTCTAGTGCATGAACTCGCTTTTTGGAAACCACTCCCTGTGTTGGGATCATGTGCTCAGCCTAAATGGGTGTGGCAGTGTTTTGGACCTGCCCAAAAGGATGTGAAAAATTTGATGGTTCCCCATGGCAGGAGTGGATTGGGGAGGACATGGATGGGAGAAGGTGGGGAGAGTGAGAGGATGGGAGTGAGAAGGAAAAGGGAATGTTTTGTAAAATAAAATTGTCTTTAATTTTAAAAAAATATTTAAGAAGTCCTACTAACTTATTATAAGTTGTTAAAATAATTAAGCCTTAAACTTTAAATAAGTCACCTCACTATTGATCAAATTGTTGAATGTCATCAAAACTTTGCTTACAATAGTAATAATTACAAATATAATTCATTTATAAAGACAATATTTAGACTTCTGTATATACATTCCTTGTTAACCCTAAAGCAAATACCTAAAAAAAATACATTTTTTTATAACATAGACTGGTTACCTTGCACAGGATTAACACAAAGGAGATAAACTAACAAAACAGGTTTCCAAAAAAATTTTGTACCATTCCTTATTTAAAGAAACTTGCTTAAATAAATAAAAATAACTAAATAATCCCAATCCTATAGAAACATGAGAGTTACACTGCAATGCAGGCATCGCTGTCTCTAGAGAACACAAGCAGAATGTGTCTGCTGGGAGCAAGGCCAAATAGCCCTGACTCAAGTTTCTGGCTCGAGGAAGCTCCTGAGGATTGGTGCAGTGAGATCTCTGCTGCTGAGATATAGATGAAAGTCCCATTCTTACCTCACCCCTGTTATTTTCCCTGCCTTCTGTAAAGCCTGCAGGGACCTTTCACAAAGTCATAGGCAGCTAATCTTATCAAGATTCAGAAACCAAAGAGTTTACATTTTAAACAAATGTTGGTTTGACATATAAGTACCTAGATTTCCTTTAAATACTGGATTAGAATCCAGCAGACTGATGGACTGAACTCAGATTAATTAGGGGACTGAAGAAAAAAATGATTTCAAACAAAAAGAAGTTAAACTTGAGGTAAAATTGATAATCCATACTCCAATGTGCAAGGTAACCATGTGACAGACTTTGGCATTTGGTATTCTCTCAGCCTAGGTCATAATGCAGTTTGTTGCCAAATTTTGCAATACTAGATCCAGAGAAATTCTTCTGAATTTTACATTCTCCACAGAATGTATCATTGTCTAAAGACACATATTTTGTCATTTTGTATGAAAGTGTTACCCACAGCAAGGTCCTGGTTCACCGCAGGAGTTAACATCATACAACACACACACATAGGCAAGAGCACATACATACATATGTAAAGGTTATAAGACTTACATATGCAGTACTTATTTATCCCTTCCTATTTGTATTAACATAATTGTACTGTAGATAAATACATAATTTGCACTGTGCACCTGGAGGCAAAGGGACACACACTGACTTTGACAAATCTCATAAGCCCTACAATAAACAGCAAAGTTACTGAGCACTCACAAATATCAGGCTTTCCATAATCTAACAAACCAAATATAAATCTCATTCCTTGATTTCCTGACTACCCCTTTCCCTATTTTTCTCTGTATGGATGGATCCTACCTTTGGTGTCTACATTTAGAATACAAACTGGTACATAATATGGCTACCCCACTTTTCCTTCATTGAAAACAATGGAGCCACACTCTCTTGTTAATTTCCTTCAGAGACAGTAGAAATCACATGGCAGTGTTCTTATACAGCTTTAAGAACAATCTATCAGACTGATCCAACTCCAATCTCTCAGTTTTCACTTTCTGCACACTGCCCAATTGAATCTATTTTCCATTTTCTGATCCTCCCCATCCTGTTCTTCCATTCTAGTATTCATAATCATTAGACAAATTCTCAAATTAAACTCATCATTTTCTGTTTAAATTTAATTGTTTTATTTTATTAAGTATTATTATTTTATTTTATTAAATACATTTAGTCTCCCTTGATTACTGCCAGATTTTCCAAGCCTCCTTATCCAACCAATTTTATGTCCCCTTTCTCACTCTGTAAAAAAGAGTGAGAAGAGAGAACTCAAAGTAATTGGCTTTGCATTTCCAACATGGCGAATGATGTTGGATATTTAAAAATGTTTTGATGTTTGCCAGTATTTCTTTGGTTTTTCTTAATTTTATTTAAATTGAAAACATACCAATCCCAGTTCCATCTACTTTCCTGCCTCCCCTCCACAAAACCAACACCCATCGTATCCTCTACCCATTCCTCAGGGTGTTGATGCCTCCATGGGGGATCACCAAAGACTGCCACATCATTTGGGGCAGGATGTAGGCACTTCCCCATGTGTCTAAGCTGAGAGAGTATCCCTCAATAGGGAATGGGCTCCCAAAACGCATTCATGCACTAGGGATAAATACTAGTTCCACTGCCATTCCTCAGCAATTCATATTATATCTGCTAGGATGATGATACCAGTATTAATAGAGATATTTTGTTTTATCATCATTTTTAGGTTTTTATGTATTCTAGATACTTATCTTCTATCAAAAGTATAATATGATAAGATTTTTGCCATTCTATTAACTGCCTATTCATACTATGAATAGTGTAGTTTGTTTACAGAATATTCTTTGTTTCACAAATTCAAAATTTCTACTTCTAGTGCTGTGAGTATTCTGATATGAATTCCTCCAATGAGTTCAAGTGTATTCCTTACTTTCCATCTGCATAACCTCATCAGATCTATCTTTTTCTCAGTCATACAATATAACCTGACTACAGACTATCCTTCCTTCACTTCTCCCTGCCTTCCCATACCTCACATCCTCCCCAGGTCTACTGCTTTTCTTTTGCCCTTAAAAAAGAAAGTAGACCCCAAGGATATCTGCCAAATAAAGAATTCTTAAATGCAATATGACTAAGGATAAACCCTAATATCAAGGCTAGACAGACTAGCATTGACTCTATTCTGTAGTTATAACTGGCTACTATTGTGCCCATCTATAATGAAAAGAAGCAAGGTCAGCCATGAAAAATGCAAAACATACAGTTTAACATGAAAAGGAATAGTAATAATGGTAGTATTACTAAGCTCATTGTCCAAGGAAAGCAGTATGTAAAGAAAAGCCTGAAGCTATATGGAAAGCAGGGTGGTGAGACCTTTGTGTAAGACTCCCACCCAGAGAGGCGTTCAGCTTGTGGAATAGAAATAAAGTAGGGCTTTAATTGTGAAGAATACCACGATCAAAAAGAAACTGATGTAACTGTTTTTAAACAGGGAGTCCAAGTGTCAATGCCAGTAACCAGAAGCATTTGGCAGCTAGAGCCATGTGGTTTTGATTTTAGAGTCAAAATGATGCAAGTGTTGAGACACTTAAAGAAAAGCTGCACAGTGGTGTGGAAACAACCTAAAAGAGAAGTGTGTGTTGCAATCAACAAATATGGGAAGAAATTGGAAATTTGTTATGGCATATTCCTTTACAATGTGTGAAGATGTTTTCCTGGGATTGGCATAAGGAAAAGCTAAATGATCAACAGCTAGGAAAGATACTGTGTCAGAGAAAATGAGGGGAAAAAGAAGGGCAGAGTTGTGAGGAGACACCAGTACTCCCCAGAGCAACATGGCCAGCACAGAGTAAAGGTAATTAAGCCATTAAGCAGAAAATAAATCAAATAGGTAAGGGATAGTTTAAGTATAAGAGCTAGTTAGAAAAACAACTAACCTATCAGCTGAGCTTTTAATATTAGTGATAAGTCTCAATGTCATTATTAGGGTGCCAGCAGTAACGATGAAAAAAAATAAGACTTCAGTGCTTTGATATTGGACATGAACAGCTCTCTGTGTGTGCTAGTGAAACAGTGTGCATATTACCTCACCTATGCCATCCCCGGGATGCCTTCTGCCATGATTCCCACTATGATGACCATGGATGGAAGCTCTCAATCTTTAAGGAAGACTCCAGCTAAATTCTTTCTTCTCTAAGTATTATTGCCTTGGTCATGGCGTATCTTCAAAGCAATTGAAAAGTGACCAGGATGTCCATCATTTAAATTGTCCATTTGGATTGCATATGAATGTTGAGCTATTTTAATCAAATTTTCCTTAACATCTGGTAGGCTATGATGTTCATAGAAAATGCATAATTCTGTTTCTTATGTATCATTTCATGTACTCAAATAAAATGTAGCAAAAACTTTTAATTTGAATTCTTCCACCTGAATATTAGTGCTTTACAATTCTGTTATATTTGTTTAAGATTTTCTCATATTTTTTTCATTTGTTTCAATCACAAATATCCTGACATTTCACTTAACAATGCTTTAGCTGTTCTTACTTTTTCAACTTTCACTTTTTGGTAGATTAAACACAGCATTAACAACAAAGGGGTAAGAGATAATTTGTTTTGGAACTACAAATGGTTGCCATGTCCGGGAAATGCCCCAATTTTGAATGTGGAATCACTTTCCTTAAGTTACTATTCTAACATAGCAAAGAAAGCCATACATCAGGATTCCTTTCAAATACCTTGCTGGTGCAAATGGATGGAACTAGAAGAAACCATCCTCAGTGAGGTAACCCAGTCAAAAGGACAAACATGGTATTTATTCACTCATATATGAATTTTAGACAGAGCAAAGGATTACCAGCCTACAATCCACATCACCAAAGAAACTAGCAAACAAGGAGGACTCTAAAAGAAGAGTGCATGGACCTCAGAGAAGGGGATGGGGACAGGATCTTCTGAGCTAATTGGGAGTATGAGCTTAGGGTAGAGGAATCATTGTGGGAGAATGAGAGGTGAAGAAGAGGAGGGGAGAGGAGGAAATGGGGGAGCAGGAAGTTTGATTTGAGGGAAGAATAGAGGAGAGCATGATGAGAGATACCATAACACAGGGAGCCATTACAGCTTTGAGGAGAGATCTGGCACTAGGCAGATTTCCAGAGATCTACAAGAATGGCACCAACTGAGATCTAAACAATACAGGAGAGGCTACCCTAAATGTCAGTCCCCAAAATGAGACTAAGGACTACCTTATATGCCATCCTAGAACCTTTATCTAGTGGCTGATGGAAGCAGAGCCAGACACCCGAAGCAGACACCCCAAAGACTGAACTGAACTTTGGAACTCAGTTGCAGAGAAGAAGTCCTGAAGAGCAAAGAGGTCAAGACATGGCTGGTGAAACACACAGAAACAGCTGACCTGAACAATGGAGAGCACATGCACACCAGACTGATGTGTGGAAGGCCAGCAGGGGACTGATCCAGACCCCTGAACATGGTAGTCAATAAGGAGGCCTCAACACACAATGGGGCCCGCTGTATTAGC